>NC_091301.1:58144287-58274115 GCF_038502225.1 Cherax quadricarinatus | reverse complement strand
TCACTGAGGAAGAATGTGATGATGGAGGTCACTGAGGAAGAATGTGATGATGGAGGTCACTGAGGAAGAATGTGATGATGGAGGTCACTGAGGAAGAATGTGATGATGGAGGTCACTGAGGAATATTGTGATGAATGTGATGATGGAGGTCACTGAGGAAGAATGTGATGATGGAGGTCACTGAGGAAGAATGTGATGATGGAGGTCACTGAGGAAGAATGTGATGATGGAGGTCACTGAGGAAGAATGTGGTGATGGAGGTCACTGAGGAAGAATGTGATGATGGAGGTCACTGAGGAAGAATGTGATGATGGAGGTCACTGAGGAAGAATGTGATGATGGAGGTCACTGAGGAAGAATGTGATGATGGAGGTCACTGAGGAAGAATGTGATGATGGAGGTCACTGAGGAAGAATGTGATGATGGAGGTCACTGAGGAAGAATGTGATGATGGAGGTCACTGAGGAAGAATGTGATGATGGAGGTCACTGAGGAAGAATGTGATGATGGAGGTCACTGAGGAAGAATGTGATGATGGAGGTCACTGAGGAAGAATGTGATGATGAGAGGTCACTGAGGAAGAATGTGATGATGGAGGTCACTGAGGAAGAATGTGATGATGGAGGTCACTGAGGAAGAATGTGAGGAAGAATGATGGAGGTCACTGAGGAAGAATGTGATGATGGAGGTCACTGAGGAAGAATGTCACTGTGGAAGAATGTGATGATGGAGGTCACTGAGGAAGAATGTGATGATGGAGGTCACTGAGGAAGAATGTGATGGAGGTCACTGAGGAAGAATGTGATGATGGAGGTCACTGAGGAAGAATGTGATGATGGAGGTCACTGAGGAAGAATGTGATGATGGAGGTCACTGAGGAAGAATGTGATGATGGAGGTCACTGAGGAAGAATGTGATGATGGAGGTCACTGAGGAAGAATGTGATGATGGAGGTCACTGAGGAAGAATGTGATGATGGAGGTCACTGAGGAAGAATGTGATGATGGAGGTCACTGAGGAAGAATGTGATGATGGAGGTCACTGAGGAAGAATGTGATGGAGGTCACTGAGGAAGAATGTGATGATGGAGGTCACTGAGGAAGAATGTGATGATGGAGGTCACTGAGGAAGAATGTGATGATGGAGGTCACTGAGGAAGAATGTGATGATGGAGGTCACTGAGGAAGAATGTGTGATGATGGAGGTCACTGAGGAAGAATGTGATGATGGAGGTCACTGAGGAAGAATGTGATGATGGAGGTCACTGAGGAAGAATGTGATGATGGAGGTCACTGAGGAAGAATGTGATGATGGAGGTCACTGAGGAAGAATGTGATGATGGAGGTCACTGAGGAAGAATGTGATGATGGAGGTCACTGAGGAAGAATGTGATGATGGAGGTCACTGAGGAAGAATGTGATGATGGAGGTCACTGAGGAAGAATGTGATGATGGAGGTCACTGAGGAAGAATGTGATGATGGAGGTCACTGAGGAAGAATGTGATGATGGAGGTCACTGAGGAAGAATGTGATGATGGAGGTCACTGAGAATGAAGAATGGAAGAATGTGATGATGGAGGTCACTGAGGAAGAATGTGATGATGGAGGTCACTGAGGAAGAATGTGATGATGGAGGTCACTGAAGAATGAAGAATGTGATGGAGGTCATGAGGAAGAATGAGGTCACTGAGGAAGAATGTGATGATGGAGGTCACTGAGGAAGAATGTGATGATGGAGGTCACTGAGGAAGAATGTGATGATGGAGGTCACTGAGGAAGAATGTGATGATGGAGGTCACTGAGGAAGAAGAGGAAGAATGTGATGATGGAGGTCACTGAGGAAGAATGTGATGATGGAGGTCACTGAGGAAGAATGTGATGATGGAGGTCACTGAGGAAGAATGTGATGATGGAGGTCACTGAGGAAGAATGTGATGATGGAGGTCACTGAGAAAGAATGAGGAAGAATGTGATGATGGAGGTCACTGAGGAAGAATGTGATGATGGAGGTCACTGAGGAAGAATGTGATGATGGAGGTCACTGAGGAAGAATGTGATGATGGAGGTCACTGAGGAAGAATGTGATGATGGAGGTCACTGAGGAAGAATGTGATGATGGAGGTCACTGAGGAAGAATGTGATGATGGAGGTCACTGAGGAAGAATGTGATGATGGAGGTCACTGAGGAAGAATGTGATGATGGAGGTCACTGAGGAAGAATGTGATGATGGAGGTCACTGAGGAAGAATGTGATGATGGAGGTCACTGAGGAAGAATGTGATGATGGATGAGGAGGTCACTGAGGAAGAATGTGATGATGGAGGTCACTGAGGAAGAATGTTGTGATGGAGGTCACTGAGGAAGAATGTGATGATGGAGGTCACTGAGGAAGAATGTGATGATGGAGGTCACTGAGGAAGAATGTGATGATGGAGGTCACTGAGGAAGAATGTGATGATGGAGGTCACTGAGGAAGAATGTGATGATGGAGGTCACTGAGGAAGAATGTGATGATGGAGGTCACTGAGGAAGAATGTGATGATGGAGGTCACTGAGGAAGAATGTGATGATGGAGGTCACTGAGGAAGAATGTGATGATGGAGGTCACTGAGGAAGAATGTGATGATGGAGGTCACTGAGGAAGAATGTGATGATGGAGGTCACTGAGGAAGAATGTGATGATGGAGGTCACTGAAGAATGTGATGATGGAGGTCACTGAGGAAGAATGTGGTGATGGAGGTCACTGAGGAAGAATGTGATGATGGAGGTCACTGAGGAAGAATGTGATGATGGAGGTCACTGAGGAAGAATGTGATGATGGAGGTCACTGAGGAAGAATGTGATGATGGAGGTCACTGAGGAAGAATGTGATGATGGAGGTCACTGAGGAAGAATGTGATGATGGAGGTCACTGAGGAAGAATGTGATGATGGAGGTCACTGAGGAAGAATGTGATGATGGAGGTCACTGAGGAAGAATGTGATGATGGAGGTCACTGAGGAAGAATGTGATGATGGAGGTCACTGAGGAAGAATGTGATGATGGAGGTCACTGAGGAAGAATGTGATGATGGAGGTCACTGAATGTGATGATGAGGTCACTGAGGAAGAATATGGTGAAGGAGGTCACTGAGGAAGAATGTGGTGATGGAGGTCACTGAGGAAGAATGTGGTGATGGAGGTCACTGAGGAAGAATGTGGTGAAGGAGGTCACTGAGGAAGAATGTGGTGAAGGAGGTCACTGAGGAAGAATGTGGTGATGGAGGTCACTGAGGAAGAATGTGGTGAAGGAGGTCACTGAGGAAGAATGTGGTGATGGAGGTCACTGAGGAAGAATGTGATGATGGAGGTCACTGAGGAAGAATGTGATGATGGAGGTCACTGAGGAAGAATGTGATGATGGAGGTCACTGAGGAAGAATGTGATGAGGGAGAATGTGAGGTCACTGAGGAAGAATGTGATGATGGAGGTCACTGAGGAAGAATGTGATGATGGAGGTCACTGAGGAAGAATGTGATGATGGAGGTCACTGAGGAAGAATGTGATGATGGAGGTCACTGAGGAAGAATGTGATGATGGAGGTCACTGAGGAAGAATGTGATGATGGAGGTCACTGAGGAAGAATGTGATGATGGAGGTCACTGAGGAAGAATGTGATGATGGAGGTCACTGAGGAAGAATGTGATGATGGAGGTCACTGAGGAAGAATGTGATGATGGAGGTCACTGAGGAAGAATGTGATGATGGAGGTCACTGAGGAAGAATGTGATGATGGAGGTCACTGAGGAAGAATGTGATGATGGAGGTCACTGAGGAAGAATGTGATGATGGAGGTCACTGAGGAAGAATGTGATGATGGAGGTCACTGAGATCAAGAAAGTAACTATGTTGGCTAATATATACAAGGTATAACCCCATAGTGAACCCTTAAAACATAATTACCTCGTATATAGGAAGTAAACTACTCACTTTCTGTCAGTACTTTAGAACTGTCAGATAAAATTTTCGCCTCTGAGTATTGACTGTTGTCTGCAAGGAAGCAGATGGTGAATAGGACACATGAGCAGCAGTCGTGTTTCTTTATTGTTGAAACGTTTCGTCTACGTGGTAGGCTTCTCCAGCCAAATACAGAGAATGGATTTTAGGCAGCAGATGTTGCGAGGTAATATATCAATTTCAACACGCAAGTATGCAACTGTTACCAGAATGCTTTCGCTTGCTATACTCCTACCCTTCCTTGCTTTAATATTATATGTCTTTCTAATGGACAGTGCTCAAACAAATTCTTTTTCGTTAAGACACATGTGCAACATCTGTCTTCCAATTACATCCTAGAAACTGTATTGATAAAGCCACTGGATGGCGAAACGTCTACAATAAAGATATCCAGATGTTGCACATGTGTCTTAACTTTTATATTGTCGGTATTTTATACCTTTCTTGCACAAATTCTTTTTCCTCAACCCTCTTTCCTTGTTACCTCCTCGAAGGCTCTTCAGATGCCAGTGTACTCCCTCATCCGTCAGGAATACGCACCACAAGCACCTGGAGAGCTCTCACCAACTGACTACTTCAATAAATATTATATACCTCACTCCTGGAAACCTCTTCTTTGATCCTGCGTTTCTTGTTCCATTTTCTGATTTAGGGTGCGTTCGAGCTTACCTCTTTTCAATTGCAAGGGTCGAGTCTATGCCACTAGCCTCCGCCACTGGCCGGGTTCACCCCTCTCAGATCTCGTCAGCCATATCCTATTTATTGTTTTTAAACCTTAATTTGAAATTTGGTTTCGTCACTTTTCATCCAGATCTTTCATTTTCCTTACCTCTCTGAGGCAGACGAAATATATTCAGACGTTATTGGGGAAAATGTTTTATCTCTGTAGCAGAAAACTTGTCTAGTATTTCAACCTTCCTCTCCTCACTATATGTTCCAGACTCTTCTCAGATCCCATTACAATAATTTCATGTTGAGAATGGTATATAATACCGATAACCTGATGAGTAAGACACATGTATGACAAGTTTACCTTTATTATCGAAACATTTCGCCTAAGAGGTAGGTTCCTTCAGATAAATACAGAGAAGTATGGATTGTAGGCAGCGGTAGTGCAAGGTAAAGATTATGTAATCACTCCATCATCCTTAGAGAAATAGTTCCAGAAGTGGTCAGTCCCTCATCCTGGAGAAGAGTTCAGTTCCGTAGTCTAGAACAATGTGAACCTGAAGCATGAGAGTGGAGTCTTTTATACTCTCGAAGGTGATGCGGGAGACGTCGGAGATGTTGCAAAGAACAAGGTGCGGCAAGCCTATTGGCCCATGCTAAGCAAGCCTCTCTGGAATACAACCCTTCTCATTCACAACTAGTGGTTAAGCAAGGAAGATTGCTTAACCACTAGTTGTGAGTGAAAAGGGCTGGATTCGAGAGGTCCTGCTTAGAAAGGGCATGTAGGCTTGCTGCGGACCCCGTCCCTTGCAACGTCTCCGAGAGTATGTAAGGCTCTATTCTCATGCTTTAAGTTCACGTTGTTCCACTGTTTAACAAAGTTTAGTCATCCGTCGTAGCTCATTACGTCAGCTCCAGGACAAGACTTGATCCATATTTCTTTACATTACTGAGCTGGCGAATGGTCACATAACACTGACTTATAATACTACGTTGATTTAGTCTTGTTTAGCATTCTGAAGGTGCTTACGTTTACAGAATTTGTATACGTCACTGATACAATACTGTGTTTATGTGTACTCACCTATATACTCATCTATATATTGTTGCAGGGGTCGAGGCATAGCTCTTGGCCCCACTTCTTTGCTAATCGCTACTATATCCACTCTCTTCCTTCTCAAAATGATCCTCTTCAAAAAGCTATGCATGGATCCATCCTTCACTACTTCAGTCTCAAGATTGTTCCACTTCCTGACAACTCTAAGGCTGAAGAAATACTTCTTAACATCCCTATGCCTTATATGAGCTTTCATCTTCCACTTGTGTTCTCTTGTTCCTCTGGCCTTGTTCACCTCGTCAAACCCTCTCAGTATTTTGTATACTCAAATGTACTCACCAATACGTGGTTGCAGAGGTAAAGCCATGTAAGGATCCTGCTTCTATCACTCCACTCTCAGTGTCGTTCCTCTTCCTGACTACTCAAAGACTGAAAGAATACTTCCTAACATCCCTGTGAAACATGACTGTTTTGAATAGTGTTTAGCTGATTAGAGTCATTCATGGAAGTGTTCATCAGCATTATATTCGCAAAAGTTGTGTACTGCAGTTATATTTTAGGCAGTATTATGTTCAACATCTTATGAACCAGAAGCTTAGTGTTCAGCGTCGCAGTATTCAATAGCCGATTTATGCATTGCAGCTTAGTGTTCAAAATCATAGTGGTCAATAGCTAGGAGTTCAGATGTGTATTTTTCAGCCTCTTAGAATTCATCAAGTTAGTTATAGAAATGATAATTTCGACGCTTTAGTGTACAAAATCACGTCAATTTATATTTGTTCAACAGCTACGTCTTAAGCAAGTGTGTTCAGCAGCTAAACAATCATTTCTTTTGTTCAACAGCTTAACGTTCAGTGTCTGAAAAAATGGTTTAGAAAACCGACAAGTTGATAAACTATTACGCTGAGGTCAGTGGTCATGTGTGTTCATACCTGACCTAAGCTGTCTGGGATTACCGTGGGGTGTTACCTAGCACCATGGCTTGTTGTAGTGTTGTAAAATCTCAGGTTAAAGTGTTGAAGGAGGAGATTCTACTTTTTCAGGAGGACAATAGGGGGCTGCAGCTTCGTCTAGCTGGGTTTGGGAATGAGTGTGGGACGGTGGTAGCTTGTGAGGAGGAAAAAGTTACCAGCAGTGATGTGGAGAGTGGCAGCCGCATTAAGTGGCAAGTGGTACACAATACAGGAAGATGGATGATCAGTTAGCTTAAGAGAGAAGATGTGAAGGTAGGAACTCGATTCTCTCTTTTCCAGGACGAGTGCACTTTAGTGGTTAGTGAGAGTAAAGGTACCACTGGCTCCCCTGCTTATCAATATAAGAATGTTCTGATTGTGGGAGATTCTCAGGTAAGATATATGGACCATGGTTTTTGTAACAGAGATAGAAAGGCCAGATAGAGGGTGTGCTTCCCAGGAAGTGGTGTTGGCGACATAGTCAGCAGGTTGGTTAATATTACGTCAGACAATGGGAGCAAGCCCATTATCTGTCTTAGTGCTAGTGGAAATGACATCGGGAATGGCAGGAGACAGGAGCTGCTGAAAAAGTATAGGTCAGTCATAGATGTAGTTAGGCCCAAGGGAGGGATCCCAATCATATGTAGCATTTTGCTTAGAAAGGGAGTGGGCAATGAATGGATGTCTAGGGCAATTGGTATAAATTGCTGGCAAGACAGGTACTGCAAGGAACTTGCAATCCCATTCACTGATAACTGGGACATATTCTATGGCAAGCATGATATGTATGCAAGGGATGGGGTTCATCTCTCTGGGGATGGAGTGGTTGCATTAGCCAATTCGATTGAGGGGGTCATTGATGACTTGTCTAGAGCATTAAACTGATAGATTATAGTGGTATGAGTGTCTGTGGGAAACAATAAGGCTGCAGTACTAAGGTTGAAAACAACAGATAAAACCAGAATACCTCAGAGATATGTTTAAAAGACAATATTCAAAATAAAGTTGCTGGTAAAGGCAAATCAATTGATCAAAAACAAAGAGAGATAGTAGAGGGCAACGAGTGACTAGCTCCCTTAAGGTTTACTATACAAATAGGAGTCTAAGAAATAAGATAGATGAGCAAAGATTACTGACACGTGCAGGTAATATAGATATTATTGCTATAACAGAGACCTGGTTTAACTTGAAAGATAAAGAAATGCCCTCTGAATGCAACATACAGGGTTATAAACTATTCCATACTGATAGGGTCAACAGGATGGGTGGTGGAGTGGCGATGTATGTTAGAGATAATTTAAATTATTGTGTTAGACGAGATATAAGATTAGAAACATCGGACACAGAATCTATTTGGCTACAGTTTCTCGAGGGTCTCGAAAAGTTAATTTTAGGTGTGATTTATAGGCCCCCACTCACTTTGATAGGGAGTGTGGTAGGCTGCAATGGGATGAAATTCATAAGGCATCTAGATATGAAAATGTTGTGTTAATGGGAGATTTTAACTTTAGACAAACTGATTGGAACAATGTGACAGAAAATCATCAGTCTAGTGACTTTCTTGATACGGTTCAGGATTGCTTTTCAAAACAGTTTGTGACAGAACCATGTAGAGGAAACAGTCTACTTGACATGGTTCTTGCCAACAAAGAGTCACTAGTTAATAATCTAGAGATTAATGATGACCTAGGGGAAATTGATCACAAATCACTTAGTTTCAATATATCATGGAGTTACCCGGATAACTGCAATCAAATCTCTGTCCCAGACTTTCCCTTGGTCGATTTCATGGGACTGAAAAATTACCTGCGTAGGTTAAATTGGGATGTCCTGACTATGGGTCAGGTAGGTGATCTTGGTTGCTAATATGACGTTTTCAAAGCATAGTTCTAGCTACCCAGATAAATTTTGTTCAGAGTAGGGAAATTAGATTTAACAAAAATGATCCCAAATGGATGAACAATAGATTAAAACATCTCATTGGTCAAAAGAGAGGCATATATAAGCGTATCAAAAGAGGGGATGGGCAGTTAAGAAATCAATATATTCAATTAAAGAGAGAAGTGAAAAAAAGAATAAGAAAAACAGAGGGGATTATGAGGCTAAGGTCGCAATGGATTCAAAGACTAACCCAAAAGGGTTCTTTCAGGTACACAGAAGTAAGATTAGGGACAAAATTGGCCCACTTAAGAGTAACTCAGGTCAGATCACTGACAGTGA
Organism: Cherax quadricarinatus; assembly: GCF_038502225.1. Lineage (NCBI taxonomy): Eukaryota > Metazoa > Arthropoda > Malacostraca > Decapoda > Parastacidae > Cherax > Cherax quadricarinatus. The sequence continues at coordinate 58,265,220 of NC_091301.1, read as the reverse complement.
TAAGGATATGGGTGAAATTTTCAATTCTTATTTCCTCTTAGTTTTTACTCACCAAGATACTAGCGAAATTTCAGAAATAATAGATTATATAGAACAGGATGATAATAAACTATGTACAATTGCGGTAACTAGTGACATGCTCCTCAGACAAATAGAGAAACTAAATCCTAACAAATCCTTAGGCCCTGTTGAACTGTTTGCAAGGGTGTTAAAGGAATGTTAAGAGGAACTTAGCATACCTTTGGCTAATCTTTTTAACATATCACTACAAACTGGCATAGTGCCTGATAAATGGAAAATAGCAAATGTAATACCTATTTACAAGGCAGGTGACAGGTCCTTGGCTTCGAACTATAGATCAATAAGCCTTACATTCATAGTGGGAAAATTTATGGAATCAATAATTGCCGAAACAATTCGTAGACATCTTGATAGGCACAGATTGACTGTTGAATCTCAACACGGTTTTACAAAGGGGCGTTCCTGTCTTACGAATTTACTTACTTTTTTCACTAAGGTGTTTGAGGAGGTAGATCATGGTAATGAATATGATATTGTGTATATGGACTTCAGTAAGGCTTTCGATAGAGTTCCACATCAGAGGCTATTGAGAAAACTTAAGGCACACGGAATAGGAGAATTTTTTTCCTGGGTTGAGGCATGGCTGACAAATAGGAAGTAGAGAGTTTGCATAAATGGGGAGAAATCAGAATGGGGGCACGTCACAAGCGGTGTTCCACAGGGGTCAGTGTTGGGGCCCTTTTTGTTCACAATCTAAATAAACGACATAGATGAGGGAATAAATAGCGACATAAGCAAATTTGTTGATGGCACCAAAATAGGCTGTCCAATTCATTCTAATGAGGACATTAGAGCGCTCTAATGAGGACATTAGAGCGCTCCAGGATGATTTGAATAGACTGATGCAGTGGTCGGAGAAGTGCAGATGCAGTTTAATATAGACAAATGCAAAGTTCTAAATGTTGGACAGGAAAATAACCTTGCCACATATAAACTAAATTAAGTAGATCTTAATATTACGGATTGCGAAAAGGATTTAGGAGTTCTGGTTAGCAGTAATCTGAAGCCAAGACAACAGTGCATCAGTGTTCGCAATAAAGCTAACAGAATCCTTGGCTTCATAGCAAGAAGTACAAATAATAGAAGTCCTCAGGTTGTTCTTCAACTCTATATATCCTTGGTTATGCCTCATTTAGATTATGCTGCACAGTTCTGGTCACCGTATTACAGAATGGATATAAATGCTCTGGAAAGCGTTGAATTAGGGGGGATATAATTGAGGTGTATAAATGGAAAACAGGAATTGATAAAGGGAATATAAATAGCGTGCTGAAAATATCTAACATAGATAGGACTCGCAGCAATGGGTTTAATTTGGTAAAAATCAGATTCAGGAAGGATATAGGAAAGCACTGGTTTGGTAATAGAGTTGTGGATGAGTGGAACAAACTCCCAAGTACCGTCATAGACGCAAAGACGTTGTGTAGTTTTAAAAATCCGTTGGATAAATACATGAGTGGGTGTGGGTGGGTGTGAGTTCTACCTGACTAGCTTGTGCTACTAGGTCGGATGCAGTCTGACCTCACTAGGTCAAGGCTTAAGCCAGTGGGAGAAATGGAGCTGCCTCGCATAGGCCAGTAGGCCTGTTGCAGTGTTCTTTCTTATGTTCTTATGTTGAGATTCTTGTGCATTGTACTGCAGGAGCCAGCCAGCGGCTCCTTCAGTTCAATGCAAATTTCTTCCACCTTTCTCTACACTGGACTGAAGAAGGCACTAACTGGCGAAACGTTTCCAGAATGAAGATACCCAAATGTTTCACAAATGATTAATTATCAGATTAATAATCAGCTGCTTAATGTTTATCAGCTTAATGTTCGGCTGCTTAACATTCATAAGGTAAATCTGCAGCATTTTAGATTTATAGCTAAATGTTTAGTCCTCAGAATTGATTTTCAATCCACACAATTTGCTTATAAATCTGCGAAAATCAGTATTAACATAACGACAGAAACATACACATCACTTATTTGAATTAATATTAATGTTCAGTGATAAACTGTTGGTGTTTTTAATGATAATCAACAGTTTAGGATTCATTAGTTTGGTGTTCATCAGAGGCTTGTTCACTGTTCAAATAACATATGCAGTTAAATTTCATTATTTACTGGAAACCTTCTAACAATCATGAATTCATCCATTTTTGCTTCACGAGACTAGAAGCAAGAGACGGATGTAATCAACAAGGATCCTTCTCATCTTAACAGGCGCCTGAGTTCCCTGTCTCTTAATAACATGTTCATTTTTCTCTTATAATCTACTTTCTCTATAATTACTATCGCATTTGCTTTGTCTACTTTCGTAAAGTGAAGACTAGGATCTTTCCTTAATGTAATCAAAGAGTTCCATAATGTCATCTGTCACCAAAGATTTGTTAAGTAATACCAAGAATTAAGGAAAGATCCTGGACTTCACCTTACTAAAGAAAACAAAGAAAATGTGATAGTAATTATAGGGTAAAAACAACATATTAGAAAACAGGACAACTGACATGCCTCTTTAATTAAGAATATAAGAAAGGAGGAACACTTCAGCAGGCCTACTGGCTCATATTAGTCCTTCTCAAACCCAAACCCTAAACTGAACTAAGGAAGTATCTAGCTAACGATACACTTGTGCAACTGGAGTGCTGCAACAGATGTTTCGCTCATCCCCTTGACGGTCTTCTGAACCATTTATATATCAATATGCATAGGAAAAAATGCAATATTACTGAAAACATCTCCTCTAGCTTCTATTTTCTGTTTTATTTTTAGACAAATTACTTAGAGCAACAATTAAATCTTTGAATACACCCAAAAGAGATTAAAAAAATTACAGATACATGAAATTTTCCCTACCAATTGTGTTTCCATAATCCTCACTAAGACGGTCTCCAGAAGCACAATAAAACTTCAGTCTTCACTTCTAGTATTATTAAGAAGTTCACTATAGCCAAAAGTAGCCACTATGATGAAAAAAGAAACAGGAATCTTAGTCATCCATTTTAAATTGATGTATAAAGTAAAAGGACACAAGTGCAACTAATGTGACATTTTATTGTGGCAACGTTTCGCTCTCCAGGAGCTTTATCAAGCCATTACAAATAAAACATGGACACAGAGGGTATATAAAGGCTCAGAGTGAGGTGCAATACTAGTGAGGTACCATTTCAATGTTCACTAGTGGTAGAAGTAGTAGTAGTAGTAGTAGTAGTAGTAGTAGTAGTAGTAGTAGTAGTAGTAGTAGTTACAAAAGTAATACAATATGGTAGAGCAATTAATTCGTACATGAGTAAAAGGATATAAAAGCTATTACTTGGGTAACATAAAAATAGGTTGGACAAATATAGACTGGAAAGAGGCAGCTTGTTTCAGTGTTCACTCTCTGTAATGTGCTTTGTGTAGTATAACAGGAGAGACTATGTGATGGCAGGGTTTACTGTTTTCAGAAGGATTCTTGCTAAGACTTCGGAGATGGTGAAGCTGCCGTTGTTTTGTTTAATTGTATTCGAAACAGCGATCAGTGCTGATTCGAGGCACCTGCGTCTGCGGAAATTAGTTTCTTTGATCACTAATTGGGCGTCTCTGAATTTCATGAGATGATTGGTGGAATTTCGGTGTTGTACACAGGCGTTGTTCAAGTTATCGTTCCTACATGCGGGTGTCGAGGTTTCTTGCTGTTTCACCTACGTAAATATTGTCACAGCCTCCACAGGGTATAGTGTAAACTCCTGCATTGACTGGTTCGTGGTGCTTGGATTTTGTCCTGGTTAGATCCTTTATTGAAGTGCTAGAAGCGATGGCGACTCTGGTGTTAGCTTGTGAAAGTACTTTTGAGACGTTCAGTGCAACCTGGCTGTTGGGAAGAATTATAACTTTGTTGGGAGCTATAATTCTTCCCAACAGCCAGGTTGCACTGAACGTCTCAAAAGTACTTTCACAAGCTAACACCAGAGTCGCCATCGCTTCTAGCACTTCAATAAAGGATCTAACCAGGACAAAATCCAAGCACCACGAACCAGTCAAAGCAGGAGTATACACTATACCCTGTGGAGGCTGTGACAAGATTTACGTAGGTGAAACAGCAAGAAACCTCGACACCCGCCTCAATGAACACATTTATGCATGTAGGAACGATAACTTGAACAACGCCTGTGTACAACACCGAAATTCCACCAATCATCTCATGAAATTCAGAGACGCCCAGTTAGTGATCAAAGAAACTAATTTCCGCAGAAGCAAGTGCCTCGAATCAGCACTGATCGCTGTTTCAAATACAATTAAACAAAACAACGGCAGCTTCACCATCTCCGAAGTCTTAGCAAGAATCCTCCTGCCATCACATAGTCTCTCCTGTTATACTACACAAAGCACATTACAGAGAGTGAACACTGAAACAAGCTACCTCTTTCCAGTCTATATTTGTCCAACCTATTTTTATGTTACCCAAGTAATAGCTTTTACTCATGTACGAATTAATTGCTCTACCATATTGTATTACTTTTGTCACTACTACTACTACTACTACTACCACTAGTGAACATCGAAATGGTACCTCACTAGTATTGCACCTCACTCTGAGCCTTTGTATACCCTCTGTGTCCATGTATTATTTGTAATGGCTTGATAAAGCTCCTGGAGAGCGAAACGTTGCCACAATAAAATGTCACATTAGTTGCACTTGTGTCCTTTTACTTTACATATTGTCGGTAATTCTACCAACTTTATTAAATTGATGTGACAAACTTGACTTTGTGTTAATTTCACAATGTCAAGCGTCAAAAAACACATATATGTCAAAACACACGTATGTTCATGTAGAACGAATTATCAAAACATTTGGTGTGACGTACACTGAGACAGCAGCAACCACCTCATATAATGGACAGATGCTACACTGGTTATCAAAGAATGATAACTAGTTATTAGAGAATGATAACTAGTTACTAGAGAATGATTACTAATTATCAAATAATGACAACTAGTTATCAAATAATGATACTAGTTATCAAAAAGTAATAACTAGTTATCAGATAATAACTAGAATCACTGATATATTATCAGCATTACTAACTCATATTACACAGAAACAGGGTACCATCACGCTTCCTAAATCCTTTCCTGCCATCGTGTCTGCAAGTTATCCAAGCAACAGGGAGTAAAAATAACAGTCCAGAGAATACGCTCAGATACAGTCGTATGTATTTCATCCCTCTGTCTATACTTGTATATATATACTCATCTCATATTGTTTTAGCCGGCTTGGTGAATCTCACTGTAGCGAAATGCTATTATCAACGTAATCCACACTGTCGTTATTCACATTTCTTTACTTTTCCAATTTGTGAATGTTGTTTTCTGAGAGTTTTGTTGGTGTTTATACTGCCATGTCCGTGGACGTGGATCGTTACAGTAATATTCGGCTGTTTTATCTATATTGTTGACTCTCTTACTGAGAGAAAAGGGCGGCACTTCAGTCTTCCTTCAATTTCCGTCAAACTCATAATGTTATCGTAAATGCATTTCTCACACTTGTACAACATTTGGGAATTTCTGTTGTGCAAACGTTTCGCTAGTCAGTGCCTTCTTCAGTCCAATACAGAGAAGAACTGTGGAAGATGAGGAGGTTGAGGTAATCCGTCGATGTGTTCAGCCCATCACTCATGAGAAATGTACAGCATATGCAGGGAGAAGTGGATTATATACTGCACATATGTTGTATATTTATAAAAATTACTGGATTGAACACATCAATTCCAACTTGTCGGTTTTCTAGACCATTTACATCACACATTGTCTTTACACTGCATTCTATTTCTGCGCCATTTTGTGTTAATTCATCCCGTAAACAGGCTTGCTTTTGCATCTTAATTATTAAGTCATCGTTGTATCTTCAGGGTTTTTAAACGTAGCCTATGCTAAACTTTGTGCTTGAATAGACAGCGTCTACACTATTTAGACCTGAGATAATTTGCAAGACTATAAAGATTTTCGCGATGATTTTCATTAAATATTATATACTTAGTTTGGATCTGTACTTGTAGTTATCAATCGTAACTTAGACGAAAATGGTGTAAAATAATGACACGTTAATGAGCAAGACGCAGGTGCAACAGTTGAATATCTTCAATTCTGAAACGTTTCGCCTACACGGTAGGCTTCATCAGTCAAATTCAGAAGAGAATGTATTGTAGGCAGCAGGAGCAGCAATGAGGCAAAGATGATGTAATCAATCTATTAACCTTGGAGAAATAATTTGAGGTGGTCAGTCCCTCAGGCTGTAGAAGAGCTCAGCTCTATGGTCAATCACGGCAATATTAGAATTGATAGAGTTACAATCAGGTAATATTTCAGTAATGTTTAATATTGTGATTTTGACTTCTAATGAAGAATTTGAATAACCTCCTATATAACGTCTTTACCCAGTAAATGATGGTTTGTATTATACTTCTCCTTGTACAAAAATCCCATTATTGGTGAATATATTCTGTTCTGGTTAACACAGACAAGCATATCCGAAAGTTGTGACAAAACTAGACGCCTTGTTTTCTTGGTTTAAACTAGATTACTAGAACATAGAAATAATATGAGAGGATAGCCTTTTTAACCGATAAAAAACACATGAGGGTTTGAAGAAATGGAAGTAGCCGGACTGTAAAAGATTTATTTAATTATCCTTCTGGAGCAGCAGCAGCAGCGGAGCCAGTGAATATTATAGTACCAAAAGTCCTACAATCTTCTGGAAAATCAGGAAAATGAACAGTAATAATGATGCCACAGTAAACAATAATAAAGCAGAATTAGTTGCCGTGCCTTGAGTTAATCCATAGATTGTGGGTAATGTGCAGCTCATGACCAGAAAGACAGAATGAACGAATAACCTCCAGACTGCGACTATCCAAATTATATACATCGAGGAAAAAAATATGTATTTGACCACTACAAAGCGGTCTCTTGACTATTCAAAAACAAAGTTTTGCGGACTTTCACATAAATTGATACTCGGGTGTAATAACCTACACCACATGTCACACCTACTTCCTTCACCTACGTCATTTTTACCGCCTTACTCCCTAGTCTGCAACGCAGGTTGCTTACTCAGTTGCACTGCCAGGTTCATCTGATCCATCCTTCCTCGTAACACCTGAACGTTGACTTTGAAAGGAAAAAAAGGTGAAGTTGAGAATTGTCAATTATCAACTTCAAGGTCTTCCACTTAGCATAACACTAAATGGATCACCCATCACAAGACTCACAGAGGGAAAATTCCTAGGAATCCACCTTGACAGTAGCCTCAAATTCCAGACACATATACAACAAATTTCCAAGAAAATCTCGACGACAGTAGGCATACTATCAAAGATATGGTACTATGTTCCACAAACAGCTCTCCTGGCACTGTATCATTCACTCATGTACCCTTATCTCACATATGGAATCTGTGCATGGGATCAACAACATCAAATCACCTAATAACACTTATAACACAGCAAAAGGCAGCAGTCAGAATGATAACAAATTCCCACTCCCGACAGCATACTCCAGCAATATTCAAAAGTCTAAATCTGCTCATCATAAAGAACATCCATACTTATTCATGTACCTACTACATACAAAGAACAATATACGCAAACATAAATCCTCCACTCAAACTTCCCCCCACCAACCTAAACAGGACACACGACCATAACACAAGACACAGGCCTCTTTTGATGTACCCCGTGTCCATATCACACTATGTAAAAACTCTATGCACATAAAGGGCCTCAAAATTTGTAATTCATTACCAGAAAATACTAATGAAACCCGATCTGAAAACCAATTCAAGACTCTTCTCAAAAGCCACTTACTCACCCTAGACTAAACAATCAATACTCAATATTTAACATTAGCAATAAATCACCTAAATCTTAAAACTTCAAGACTAGACGACCAAATTCATACATTGACTAATACTACATAGTAGTCCATACCCCCGGCCGGGATTGAACCCGCGGTCATAGAGTCTCAAAACTCCAGCCCGTCGCGCTAACCACTAGACCAGCTAGCCACAATAAGATTCATCCAACTAGGTATATTTCTACACCATAGGAAAGTTAGCACAGGCACCTCTGTGACCACAAATGCAAGTTTTTACAGACGAATCTCCAGCTAGCGTGGCCGTGACGAACTCTAGCTCAAGTCCCTTCACTGCCGTCAACATGACTTAAGAAATCGTAATGACACGGGTTCAATCCCGGCCGGGGGTATGGTTTATTTGCAATCGTGTCATTACGATTTCTTAAGTCATTACATAGTAGTATAAATACCCACCCAAAAACAGTATTGGAAATAGAATTTGTAGCATTCTCATACTGTAAACTACATTTAGCAAATCACAATGTTATATTCCCATAATATAATTACAATCTATTGTCCATTGTCGACAGGAATATAATTGAATCATGCTTCATAAAAAACACTTTTGAAAATATGAATATATCCTTTGGTTAATATAAATTAGATTCATCTAAAACTAATGGAACTATTGTACAACTATGATAAATGTCTTTAATGTTAAGTAGTCAGTAAGCCATTAAATTAAGCCATTAAATTAAGCCTCTATTATGCCTAAGCATAATAAAGACTCTCTTTGCACTGCATTACTGTAAACACATACCCGCAATGCATTACTTGCAAAGAAATCAATGAATTTCAATCTGATTAGTGTCCATGTGTTACTATGTATTGTCTTGCTGTATATCTCTCACAGTCACTGTCAGCAGCTCTCCTAATCCTGTCAGACTTTATTCAAAAAGGAAAAGCCTGGCAAACTTAAAGCTACATGGAAAAGAAGATACATGGTGAGCAAAGCATATAAACAGTTTCACATAACTTAAGTGTCCAAGACGAGTGGATGGTATGAACCTTCAATGATGGATTGATTATTCAACCTGAATAAAGCTGCCAGAAACAGGCTTGCAAAGAAACATCTCATAGCAGTAAATTATAATTGAATGTGTAAGAACATATATACAATAAATTCTGCATAAATCAGTAGAAGTAACAGATAAAGAAAAGAAAAAAATGTACCAGGAAGCACATAAGAGAAATAAAATTCATTTTATAAATACTCTGAGACAATTAAAACACAACAAGAAAAAACATAACATGCTTATTTATACAAAAAAACGTGTACCCGAAACTGAGATTTATCCATATTCAAAGTTATACGAAGGAAAAGCAGAAACAACCCCATGTTTCAATAACTTCTCTGACTATGGAAGCCTAAACGAAGCTCAAATTGCTGAAACAAACGTGGAAGAATAGGGACAGAAACAGTCGAAGATGAAGAGGCTACAAAATGAAGGAAAAACAGTACGTAAGACAAATAAAAAACTGCTATAAAATTACACCAGGAGAACATGATGAGTTAATCCTAACACCGTCACTGAGGATGAATGGAAAATGTGACCACAAATGATGTGGTGCCTCGTCAACCGATCCAGTTAATGGAGTTGACGCAAAGCTGGAGACGAGAAAAAAAAGATAGAGGACTGCAAATTGCTACAGGAAAACTTGTGAAAGATGCATGAGATTTTTAACAATTACTGGAGGTGAACCCCCAGTAAGTGCAAGGTTATGAGGAGGATCCTGGGATGAAGGAGGAAGAGTAGTAACAGCTGAGAGATTGGAAAAAGAATGAATCAGTGGATGAATATCACTCTAAACCTTTTCTCTAATACTAGTAACACATTAGGCATCACTAGTAAATGAATTTTTTCAGCTTTTGAAAGCTAACAAGGAACCTTCCCTGTTATTTTAAATAGTATAAGTAAGTCTGGTTTTTAGAAAATGTCTAGAGTACGTCACTAAAATGAACTTCTCATATCATTAAGAAAACTGTACAAAATTATTTAAAAAGTTCAGAGGATAACGACATGGCTGATCGTAGAATTACGATGGTTTGGGTAAGACAGTGTATATGAACTTTATATATTATCATCAGAAAACAGGAACATGTGGAAAATTTATGAAGCCCGAGAGTAGGAAATACGCAAAGAAGAGATATAGTGGAGGGCATCATAGAAACCAAGTAAGATACTACTAAACGGAGTAATAAACATGGTGAAGCAACGCTGGTTAAACAGAAAGCAAACACGGTAAACAAGAACTTGAAATTGACCCAAGCAAACACAATCCAGCCAGTTCGCTCTTCTCTCTATTCACTTCCATCTACACACACATATTACATCACTTTTTCATATTACTCTTGGTTAATTGTTCCAGCTCCTGTCTTCTTCATCCCATATTTTTATTCAACTTTCTTACTGAGTCTGCCTCTTATCCTTGCTGCCTGTCTTCACTCTCACAATGTAAACATCCATCGCTTTCAACATGATGCTTCTTGCACAGTGGTAAACACACTTCCCTTACCCAACAAGCAATTTTTTTCCAAAGAATATCGTCTACAATGGAAACCTTCACACACACACACACACACACACACACACACACACACACACACACACACACACACACACACACACACACACACACACACACACCTCCAGCACTCTCTCACTCAACTCTCAAGCATTCCCACACACTTCTCACATTCTCTCATCTCCCACACACACACACTTCTCACATTCTCTCATCTCCCACACACACACACTGTCTACCACAGTCTCCAACATACAGTGTCTGTCACACAGTCCTCCACACACCCTGTCACACACACAGTCTCCACACACAATCTGCCACACACAGTCTCCCCACACTCACACTGTGGGAGTAACAGCATCACACAGTGCTCTTGAACTGTAATGTTTTCTGGCCTATCCAAGTTTATTACAGTGATCATTGAAAGTGTCAGGGTCAGTGAACAACTTGAGAAGCGAAATACAAACTGCCTTAAATCAGAAAAGGGAAGTGAGGGCTACAATTTATATAAAACAATTTGAAAGTGAAATCAGTGCAAGAAGAGTGAGGCTGGAGGCCCAGTGCTGGGAGTAGGTGGTGTTGCTACATGCCAACATAACCTAAAATACTAACAAGAATAAGTGTGACCTCCAGCCAGAGTGTTAAATACATGTCAAGGATAGATGAGTTAGTGAGTAATAAAACAATCCATAAAGTGAGGGTTAAGAAAACACTTTATATATATATATTGATGGGATTGATGGGATAAAGATAGAAATGTTAAAAGCAGGTGGGGATATAGTTTTGGAGTGGTTGGTGCAATTATTTAATAAATGTATGGAAGAGGGTAAGGTACCTAGGGATTGGCAGAGAGCATGCATAGTTCCTTTGTATAAAGGCAAAGGGGATAAAAGAGAGTGCAAAAATTATAGGGGGATAAGTCTGTTGAGTGTACCTGGTAAAGTGTATGGTAGAGTTATAATTGAAAGAATTAAGAGTAAGACGGAGAATAGGATAGCAGATGAACAAGGAGGCTTTAGGAAAGGTAGGGGGTGTGTGGACCAGGTGTTTACAGTGAAACATATAAGTGAACAGTATTTAGATAAGGCTAAAGAGGTCTTTGTGGCATTTATGGATTTGGAAAAGGCGTATGACAGGGTGGATAGGGGGGCAATGTGGCAGATGTTGCAAGTGTATGGTGTAGGAGGTAGGTTACTGAAAGCAGTGAAGAGTTTTTACGAGGATAGTGAGGCTCAAGTTAGAGTATGTAGGAAAGAGGGAAATTTTTTCCCAGTAAAAGTAGGCCTTAGACAAGGATGTGTGATGTCACCGTGGTTGTTTAATATATTTATAGATGGGGTTGTAAGAGAAGTAAATGCGAGGGTCTTGGCAAGAGGCGTGGAGTTAAAAGATAAAGAATCACACACAAAGTGGGAGTTGTCACAGCTGCTCTTTGCTGATGACACTGTGCTCTTGGGAGATTCTGAAGAGAAGTTGCAGAGATTGGTGGATGAATTTGGCAGGGTGTGCAAAAGAAGAAAATTAAAGGTGAATACAGGAAAGAGTAAGGTTATGAGGATAACAAAAAGATTAGGTGATGAAAGATTGAATATCAGATTGGAGGGAGAGAGTATGGAGGAGGTGAACGTATTCAGATATTTGGGAGTGGACGTGTCAGCGGATGGGTCTATGAAAGATGAGGTGAATCATAGAATTGATGAGGGAAAAAGAGTGAGTGGTGCACTTAGGAGTCTGTGGAGACAAAGAACTTTGTCCTTGGAGGCAAAGAGGGGAATGTATGAGAGTATAGTTTTACCAACGCTCTTATATGGGTGTGAAGCGTGGGTGATGAATGTTGCAGGGAGGAGAAGGCTGGAGGCAGTGGAGATGTCGTGTCTGAGGGCAATGTGTGGTGTGAATATAATGCAGAGAATTCGTAGTTTGGAAGTTAGGAGGAGGTGCGGGATTACCAAAACTGTTGTCCAGAGGGCTGAGGAAGGGTTGTTGAGGTGGTTCGGACATGTGGAGAGAATGGAGCGAAACAGAATGACTTCAAGAGTGTATCAGTCTGTAGTGGAAGGAAGGCGGGGTAGGGGTCGGCCTAGGAAGGGTTGGAGGGAGGGGGTAAAGGAGGTTTTGTGTGCGAGGGGCTTGGACTTCCAGCAGGCATGCGTGAGCGTGTTTGATAGGAGTGAATGGAGACAAATGGTTTTTAATACTTGACGTGCTGTTGGAGTGTGAGCAAAGTAACATTTATGAAGAGATTCAGGGAAACCGGCAGGCCGGACTTGAGTCCTGGAGATGGGAAGTACAGTGCCTGCACTCTGAAGGAGGGGTGTTAATGTTGCAGTTTAAAAACTGTAGTGTAAAGCACCCTTCTGGCAAGACAGTGATGGAGTGAATGATGGTGAAAGTTTTTCTTTTTCGGGCCACCCTGCCTTGGTGGGAATCGGCCAGTGTGATAATAATAATAAAAAATATATATATATATATATATATATATATATATATGTATATATATATATGTGTATATATATATGTATATATATATATGTATATATATATGTATATATATAGGATGGGGTCCACCTCTGGTGTAAATTGTGGGACCCATAGCCTCGGAGAAGTGCATAAAAAGGCTTCAAGGAGGAATATTTGGATTTCTTCTTGAAGCCGTTTGAATATTCCACTTCCCCTACCACCCCATCTTTTAAACTATTTTTTTTTACCAATAGGAATATTTTATTACATAATATGGCACAGAAGATTTAAGAGATACATTGTTAATATAAAGGTGGCATATACGGTACATGTTGTTACGTGTGTATCACCGATTATAAGGCGAAAATCTCATCCAGCTCCTCAGAGCTGGGGCGTGTGCCCAAAATGCAGCAGGCATTACCCCTTTGAACAGCCGCACTGAGCCGCTGGAACAGAAAACTAGCTGCCCTGGGATCCCTAGTTACCCTGATGAGTCTTTTTCCCAGCTCCTTAAGGAAATTAGATGCACTCTTTCCCCATGAGCCAAGGGTCTCTGAGCCTATGGGAACAAACATATAATGATGGGCAAGTTCTCCATATTTTCTAGACTTTTGGGACTCCCTGAAGCTGGCAGCTGCCCCTCCTTCCTCCCTGATGTATTGGAGATAGGTATCAGCAAGGTAGATGCACATGTATAGTCCCACACCACCTGCTTCCCATCTGTCCAGGCTTGAAGGGTGATACCATCTGGACGCTTCTGGCTGCCATCAGATCTGCATAGTTGGGGTGGCTCCCTTACTGCTGGGCATCCAGCTGTTGTGAGGCTCCTCTTGATAATGTTATTAACCTCCTCATGTCTTGCAATCTTTCCCTCGGATTTACGGCACACAGGACCATGGTACCCGAATCGGTCTGCTGCTTCACTGCCACAAATACACCTGTGTTCGGCGAGAATAGGGGCGGCAAGTCGAAGGGCAACACCAATGCGGATGGTCTGTGGGTCGAGACGTGTGCCAAGGCTGGAGTTGGGAACAGCCAACAGAAAGTCCCCAGCATGAGGGGCTCTCACTGCCAGGAGGCGGACTCTATCCTTCCCTGACACACTCTGAAGCATTGTTGAGGCAATATTTTCCACTATTGGACCATCCCAGTGCGATTGTTTGTAGTTGTTGGGGGGAGCAGGTCTGGTTTCAGAGCCCGTTAGATTATCCTAGATCATTGCTCCGTCAATGAATTTTTGGTCCTGGACTCCAATCTTGTCCCTAAGATGTTCAGGGAGAATCGCTGTTACAAGCTCTCTGGATGCAATACACGAGGACAGAAAAGCAGGTAACGCAATCTGTGATGACTTGCGGACACCAATGCCTCCTAGTCTGACTGGAAGTGTAGCTTGGTTCCACTGCCCGTCTTCTAGAATAAGGTTAAGTACTTTCGTAAAAATCTGCCTCAGAATACTGTCATATTAGTGCAGTATAGGGTTATCATATGAAGGTGCACATCTTAGGAAATATGTCAACCTGGGCAGACTCAATCACTTTGTGACAAGGTACAAGGCATCGTGGGTGTCCAGATTGCCTATTCGTTGTTCCATTCTCCTTAACTCTTCCAATTTCTTCCTGAGAATTGTGTCAATGGCATTGCTTCCCAGAGGTGCTCCTAGCAAGACACTATTTGTGGGGGCAATGACTGCTGCTCATGGTAGTTTTGATCTCACTGCATTTATCACTTGTTGAAGGACTGAGATGATTTCACATTTGGATGAATTCAGGATGAGACCCATTTCCTGTCCCCGTGTCATTACCTGTGTAAGGTCATGTAGGAGGGACTCCTTTGTACCTGCTAGTGTGCCATCATCTAGGAACCAGATGTTTAGCTCGCTGGTCAGTCTGACTGTGATTTCCCTAACTGCTATACAGAAGAGAAATGGTGCAAGAGGATCTCCTTGTTGGACACCCTCCGATGATGTGATTTCATGCTCTCCAAAGAGAAGCATTGATTCCTTGCTATACTCAGCTGAAACAAAAGGGAAAAGACCAGGGAAATGTTCTTGTACTGCTGCTAATACCACGTCTCTTTTCAGGAGATTGAACGCATTCTTGAAATCTAATTTTACTACTGCATTGTCCTCAGGCAGATTGTTGATATACGCCCTTGTTGCATGAACCGCTGCTTCACTTCCTTGAGAGACCCCAAAGCCAAGCTGGTTTGGTTGAAGCATCATGGCTGCCTGTGCACGAATACTTCGGACAGCAGCTTTGGACACGAGGCGGCATAACGTGTTGCCTACTGCAATTGGCCGAATTCCTCCATCCTTCTTTTTAAGTGCACAAAGTGTTGCACCAAAAAAGAAAGGTCTAATTTCATCAGGAATCAGACCAGCCAAGGAATTGTTGACGAACCTTGTGATCTCTGAAAGCAGTGTCTCTGCAATTTCCCCAATAACTGGATTAACCATTTCCTTTAAATGCTGTGGCCTTATTCCAGTGTAACCCCCAGCAGAGCCAGATGGGAACGACATTATTGCTTTGTAAATGTCTGAGTCTTCCACAATCAATGGTTCCATAGTGGGGACAGAGGTGTTGGAACTGTTGGTGCCACTGGTTTCCCTGGCAGGGTGCTTTCCTCTAAGTGCTTCAGCAGTGTCAGCATCCCTGGGAGCAACTGTATCTTCACTGGTAATAATTCTGATTGCCCCACTGTGTTGCCCTCTTCAATTTTCTTGCTAACCTGGACTCTGATTTTTTCACTGTCAGTAGAATGAGTGGGGGTTCTGCCTCTCCCTTTTTTGTGTTGACGGGGAAGGCAAATGAGGTTATCAACTCTATTAAAATCTCTTAAGGATTTAATTATCATTGAGGCTAGCCTCTTTCCCTTTCTTTCCGGCACAGCTAAGCAGACATTGCCAAAAAGTAGCAAGTTGTGCCATGCCTTGATGGTTGGTGGAGCATTTAAGATAGTGGAACCATCGTTTACTTTTTTCAGGAGGTCTGTAAGTTTCCCAGCTGCGTGTGGACGGGCTGCTTTGGGAATATGTGTGAGTGTCCTCGTACCTGTTGCTTTAATTGCTTCCAAGAGATTGTCTGATGAGATGAAATCTGTTGGAGTGGGTTCAGGTGCCTGAGGTGGCTCTGGATCATCACTTTCCACAGGAGGACATCCTGAACCAGGGCAACTACCGTGTTTGCGGAGGAAACCATTAGAGTTGAGACAACGAAATTGTAAGCATGACCGACACTTGCCTCTCCTAGTATTGCCAACCGTGCCATTTCCCTGGCTGCTTGCTTCCTCCTGGTTGGCATCCATCTGCTAGACTAGACAATAGGAGTGGAATATGACATGCTGGGTGGGTATAGTGCGTGGAAGGTAGTAAACTTGACCGTGGTGACTTAAGAAATCGTAATGACACGATTGCAAATAAACCATACCCCCGGCCGGGATTGAACCCGCGGTCATAGAGTCTCAAAACTCCAGCCCGTCGCGCTAACCACTAGACCAGCTAGCCACAATAAGATTCATCCAACTAGGTATATTTCTACACCATAGGAAGGTTAGCACAGGCACCTCTGTGACCACAAATGCAAGTTTTTACAGACGAATCTCCAGCTAGCGTGGCCGTGACGAACTCTAGCTCAAGTCCCTTCACTGCCGTCAACATGACTTAAGAAATCGTAATGACACGATTGCAAATAAACCATACCCCCGGCCGGGATTGAACCCGCGGTCATAGAGTCTCAAAACTCCAGCCCGTCGCGCTAACCACTAGACCTAGTTGGATGAATCTTATTGTGGCTAGCTGGTCTAGTGGTTAGCGCGACGGGCTGGAGTTTTGAGACTCTATGACTGCGGGTTCAATCCCGGCCGGGGGTATGGTTTATTTGCAATCGTGTCATTACGATTTCTTAAGTCATGTTGACGGCAGTGAAGGGACTTGAGCTAGAGTTCGTCACGGCCACGCTAGCTGGAGATTCGTCTGTAAAAACTTGCATTTGTGGTTGACCGTGGTGGCCTGGTGGAGTTTGAGGGGCCGGGAGGGGAAGGGGAAAACTTCCCCTGGGAATTAGGTTGGGGAGGCGCAGGTTGAGTGGGGTTATCCCGGGGAGTACAATACACATGGACTTGCACACTATATATTGTTCACACTGTCTTACAAAACACATAACTTTATTTGTTTCCCATGTACACTATGAACAATGTGGGTATGGGCACTGCTGAACCAATGTGTTCACTCACCATCTAGTTACACATCCCACCTCTTCCACCCACCCCCGTGACGTGGGGGTGGATGCACTGACTGGTCACTCCCTCATTAACATTAATATCACATTGTTTTTCCATAACATATGCCTCTAAATAGTCCATGCATCGACACAATCATTTCCAAGTTAACTGGAAGCATGGTGCTGGATATAGATGTTTTTATAAGAGCTTTTCGAGGTTTGTATGTACGATAATCTTGGCCGGTACTCATACACAGTGTAGGCCTTATACTCCCCCACCCCTCCACTGGCCGTCTTCCTCACTACCACCAATCACCAACATTCACAAACTGCAGAACACTTCCACAATTTACCTTGAAACGGTGCACTGAAATGTCTTCTCGCTTCACTGGAATCTTCCCAGAGTATTCACAATAAGTCCTGTTGAGTCTTAACCTGGTCAGCCTCGTTGATCCGGAGTTATAATTGAAAATCCCGCAGCTAGCCCGCCACACGTCTTGCCATGCCAGCGCATGGCGTATGTATATATATATATATATATATATATATATATATATATATATATATATATATATATATATATATATATATATATATATATATATATATATATATATATATATATATATATATATATATATATATATATATATATATATATATATATATATATATATATTATATATATATATATATAAATATATATATATATATATATATATATATATATATATATATATATATATATATATATATATATATATATATGTATATATATATATATATATATACATATATATATATATATATATATATATATATATATATATATATATATATATATATATATATATATATATATATATATATATATATATATATATATATTTTTTTTATTATCACACTGGCCGATTCCCACCAAGGCAGGGTGGCCCGAAAAAGAAATACTTTCACCATCATTCACTCCATCACTGTCTTGCCAGAAGAGTGCTTTACACTACAGTTTTTAAACTGCAACATTAACACACCTCCTTCAGAGTGCAGGCATTGTACTTCCCATCTCCAGGACTCAAGTCCGGCCTGCCGGTTTCCCTGAACCCCTTTATAAATGTTACTTTGCTCACACTCCAACAGCACGTCAAGTATTAAAAACCATTCGTCTCCATTCACTCCTATCAAACACGCTCACGCATGCCTGCTGGAAGTCCAAGCCCCTCGCACACAAAACCTCCTTTACCCCCTCCCTCCAACCTTTCCTAGGCCGACCCCTACCCCGCCTTCCTTCCACTACAGACTGATACATTCTTGAAGTTATTCTGTTTCGCTCCATTCTTTCCACATGTCCGAACCACCTCAACAACCCTTCCTCAGCCCTCTGGACAACAGTTTTGGTAATCCCGCACCTCCTCCTAACTTCCAAAGTACGAATTCTCTGCATTATATTCATACCACACATTGCTCTCAGACATGACATCTCCACTGCCTTCAGCCTTCTTCTCGCTGCAACATTCATGACCCATGCTTCACACCCATATAAGAACATAAGAACGAAGGAACACTGCAGAAGGCCTCCTGGCCCATGCGAGGCAGGTCCAAGTCTCCTACCGGCTTAAGCCAATGCACCAACCTTGTCAGGTCAGGTCACATTGACATAAGGGAGGAACACGGCAACCGACCTGGTAGCACAAGCTATCAGGTCCAACTCACACCCACCCACATCCACTCATGTATTTATCCAACCTATTTTTAAAGCTACACAACGTTGTTGCCTCTATAACTGTACTCGGGAGTTTGTTCCACTCATCCACAACTCTATTACCAAACCAGTACTTTCCTATATCCTTCCTGAATCTGAATTTTTCCAACTTAATACCATTGCTGCGAGTCCAGTCTAGGCTAGATATTTTCAGCACACTATTTACATCCCCTTTATTTATTCCTGTCTTCCATTTATACACCTCAATCATATCCCCCCTAATTCTACGTCTTTCTAGAGAGTGCAGATTCAGGGCCCTCAGTCTATCCTCATAGGGAAGGTTTCTGATACATGGGATCAACTTTGTCATCCTCCTTTGTACATTTTCCAGTGAATTTATATCCATCCTGTAATACGGTGACCAAAACTGTGCAGCATAATCTAAATAAGGCCTAACCAAGGATGTATAGAGTTGAAGAACAACCTGAGGACTCCTATTATTTATGCTTCTTGATATGAAGCCAAGGATTCTATTAGCTTTATTGCGAACAGTTATGCACTGTTGTCTTGGTTTCAGATTACTGCTAACCAGAACTCCTAAATCTTTTTCGCAATCCGTAATATTAAGATCTACATTATTTAGTTTATATGTGGCATGGTTATTGTCCTGTCCAACATTTAGAACTTTGCATTAGCCAAAGGTTTGCTAAGCTCCTCTTTACATTCCTTTAGAACCCTTGCATACAGTTCATCAGGGCCTGGGGATTTGTTAGGTTTTAATTTATCTATTTGCCTAAGGACCATGCCACTTGTGACCCTAATCGTGCACAGTTTATTGTCGTCCTGTTCTACATAATTTATCATTACTGGAATATCGCTGGTATCCTCCTGTGTAAAAACTGAGAGGAAGTATGTGTTAAAAATTCTACACATTTCCTTATCACTGTCAGTGACCTGACCCGAGGAACTTTTGAGTGGGCCTATCTTGTCCCTGATCTTACTTCTGTATACCTGAAAGAATCCTTTTGGGTTAGTCTTCGATTCTCTTGCAACTTTAACCTCATAATCTCTTTTTGCTTTTCTAATTCCCTTTTTTATTTCTCTCTTTAACTGAATATATCGATTTCTTAATTGCCCCTCTCCTCTTTTGATTTGCCTATATATGCCTCTCTTTTGACCAATCAGATATTTTAATCTATTGTTCATCCATTTAGGATCATTTTTGTTTGATCTGATTTCCCTATTTGGAACATAATCTGACTGAGCAGCTAGAACTATGCCCTGGAAAGCATCATATCGGCAACCATCACCACCTACCTGACCCTTAGTCAGGTCATTCCAGTTCAGCCCACCTAAGTAATTTTTCAGTCCTATGAAATCAGCCAAGCGAAAGTCAGGGACGGAGACTTGATTGCCATTATTAGGGGAATTCCATGATATATTAAAACTGGGTGATTTGTGATCACTTTCCCCAAGCTCATCATTAACCTCAAGATTATTAATTAGTGCTTCCCTACTGGCAAGAACCAAGTCAAGGAGGTTATTTCCCCTAGTAGGCTCTGTCACAAACTGTTTTAAAAAACAATCCTGGATCGTATCAAGAAAGTCACCTGACTCTAAATTTCCTGTCAAATTGCTCCAGTCAATCTGTCTATAGTTGAAATCTCCCATTAGCACAACATTTTCGTATGTAGATGCCTTACGAATTTCGTCCCATAGAAGTTTACTGCACTCCCTATCAAGATTTGGGGCCCTGTAAATCACACCCAAAATTAGTTTTTCTCGGCCCTCGAGAAGCTGTAACCAAACAGATTCAGTGGCTGACGCTTCTAATTTAATATCTTGTCTAACACAACAATTTAAATTGTCGCTGACATACATCGCTACTCCACCACCTTTCCTGATGACCCTGTCAGCGTGGAATAATTTATAGCCTTGTATGTGACATTCAGAGGGCATCTCTCTATCTTTCAGATTGAGCCAGGTCTCTGTTATAGCAATAATATCTATGTTTCCTGCACTTGCAATTAATCTAAGCTCATCTATCTTATTTCTGACACTCCTGCTATTAGTATAGTAAACCTTAAGGGAGCTAGTCCCTTGCTGCCCTCTGCTGTCCCCCTTTGTTTGCCGACCTGATCTATTGTTTGCCGACCTGATCTATAAGAGTGTTGGTAAAACTATACTCTCATACATTCCCCTCTTTGCCTCTAAGGACAAAGTTCTTTGTCTCCACAGACTCCTAAGTGCACCACTCACCATTTTCCCCTCATCAATTCTATGATTCACCTCATCTTTCATAGACCCATCCGCTGACATGTCCACTCCCAAATATCTGAATACATTCACCTCCTCCATACTCTCTCCCTAAAATCTGATATCCAATCTTTCATCACATAATCTTTTTGTTATCCTCATAACCTTACTCTTTCCTGTATTCACTTTCAATTTTCTTCTTTTGCACACCCTACCAAATTCATCCACCAATCTCTTCAACTTCTCTTCAGAATCTCCCAAGAGCACAGTGTCATCAGCAAAGAGCAACTGTGACAACTCCCACTTTATGAGTGATTCTTTATCTTTTAACTCCACGCCTCTTGCCAAGACCCTCGCATTTACTTCTCTTACAACCCCATCTATAAATATATTAAACAACCACGGTGACATCACACATCCTTGTCTAAGGCCTACTTTTACTGGGAAATAATTTCCCTCTTTCCTACATACTCTAACTTGAGCCTCACTATCCTCGTAAAAACTCTTCACTTTTTTCAGTAACCTACCTCCTACACCATACACCTGCAACATCTGCCACATTGCCCCCCTATCCACCCTGTCATACGCCTTTTCCAAATCCATAAATGCCACAAAGACCTCTTTAGCCTTATCTAAATACTGTTCACTTATATGTTTCACTGTAAACACCTGGTCCACACATCCCCTACCTTTTCTAAAGCCTCCTTGTTCATCTGCTATCCTATTCTCCGTCTTACTCTTAATTCTTTCAATAATAACTCAACCATACACTTTGCCAGGTATACTCAACAGACTTATCCCCCTATAATTTTTTCACTCTCTTTTATCCCCTTTGCCTTTATACAAAGGAACTATGCATGCTCTCTGCCAATCCCTAGGTACCTTACCCTCTTCCATACATTTATTAAATAATTGCACCAACCACTCCAAAACTATACCCCCACCTGCTTTTAACATTTCTATCTTTATCCCATCAATCCCGGCTGCCTTACCCCATTTCATTTTACCTACTGCCTCACAAACTTCCCCCACACTCACAACTGGCTCTTCCTCACTCCTACAAGATGTTGTTCCTCCTTGCCCTATACACGAAATCACAGCTTCCCTATCTTCATCAACATTTAACAATTCCTCAAAATATTCCCTCCATCTTCCCAATACCTCTAACTCTCCATTTAATAACTCTCCTCTCCTATTTTTATCTGACAAATTCATTTGTTCTCTAGGCTTTCTTAACTTGTTAATCTCACTCCAAAACTTTTTCTTATTGTCGACAAAATTTGTTGATAACATCTCACCCACTCTCTCATTTGCTCTCTTTTTACATTGCTTCACCACTCTCTTAACCTCTCTCTTTTTCTCCATATACTCTTCCCTCCTTGCATCACTTCTACTTTGTAAAAACTTCTCATATGCTAACTTTTTCTCCCTTACTACTCTCTTCACATCATCATTCCATCAATCGCTCCTCTTCCCTCCCGCACCCACTTTCATGTAACCACAAACTTCTGCTGAACACTCTAACACTACATTTTTAAACCTACCCCATACCTCTTCGACCCCATTGCCTATGCTCTCATTAGCCCATCTATCCTCCAATAGCTGTTTATATATCTTACCCTAACTGCCTCCTCTTTTAGTTTATAAACCTTCACCTCTCTCATTCTTGATGCTTCTATTCTCCTTGTATCCCATCTACCTTTTACTCTCAGTGTAGCTACAACTAGAAAGTGATCTGATATATCTGTGGCCCCTCTATAAACATGTACATCCTGAAGTCTACTCAACAGTCTTTTATATGTATATATGTATATATATATATGTATATATATATATAAAATATATATATATATATATATTTATATGTATATATACATATAAAATAATATATATATATATATATATATATATATATATATATATATATATATATATATATATATATATATATATATATATATATATATATATATATATATATATATATATATATATATATATATATATAATGAAATGCAGAAATTAAAGGGGAAATAACCAGCTTGAGCATAGAGGTAATGTGGTACGACACCTGAGTCGGTAAGTGATAAGATGTGATATCAAGACAGACAGTAAAGTGCAAATCTAGCACTGTGATTGAAGCACTGTAAATGGGATCATAAAAAATATAAAGAAGAAACGGAAGTGGAACCAGGACATCAGGAGTGACGCCACAGCGAGTATCATCTTTGACTGCCGCAAATACTCACCTAAGTTTGTTGTTTGAGGTCAGTTGTGGGGTCTGGGTTTCACCAGCTGTAACGTGAAGGGGTCCTCTCTCAGCGTGAGCAAGGAGTACACTATTAACGAGCAGTAATTGGTACTTAAATCCAGAATTCAGGGAGGGTAACTAGGTGTGTCTGTTAGACTAGTGTCCGCCAGAAAGTACAATGAATAGAAAAGGCAACATTCTGCTAGGAAACAGAGCTCTCTAGTAAGTACAAATTACGATTACAAAAAAGTGAGTCTATGGTGTAGAGTCTACTAGCCTCATTAACACTACACACACACAAAAGCATGTGAGTTCACGCGATTGTGTATACACACACACGTACATGAACCGTCGTCACCATTGTAAACTCTGACCACTCACGCCTACACTCTAACCCACCCTCTACCATACAGTCTCTCAATCACACTATCCCACACTTGTACACTCCTTCATGCTATCCCATACTTGCACATTCCTTTACACTATCCCACACTTGCACATTCCTTCACACTATCCCACACATGTACATTCACTCTCAAGAATGATAGCAAATGCTAATTTCCAACAGGATATCAGATCCTGAGGAAGGACAGAGGGAATGGGTGGGGGGGGGGGTAAATGGTTGAAGGAGTAGCACTGCTCATCAAAAAACAATGGGATTTTGAGGAGTTGGAGAGAGGGGACAGAGAAGAAGCAAGGGACAACATAATAGAAACACTGCAGACTTGAGGTCCCAAGGAGGTGATTGCAGTGATGTATTACCCTCCACAGAACAGAAGGAGGCCAAGAGAACTATATGATGAGAGTAACAGAGAGATGGTTGACACACTGGCTGAAGTGGCAAGAAGGGCCTGTGTGAGTAGGGAAAAGCTATTTGTCGTGGGTGACTTGGATCCACATGGAGGCCCAGAAATGTGGAGAGCTAAAATGTTGGAAGTGGTACTTGGAAACCTTAAAAAACAACACATTAGGGAAACTACCAGAGAGAGAGGAGAAAACAAACCAGTATTCACCTTGAGTAGTGTAGACATTGAGGACATCACATATCAGTGGCCCCTCGGAGCTTTCGATCATATGGTTTTAAGCTTCTAATACCTAGCAGAGTTACAATTGAAGAGGGAGGCAGGAAGGGCAAGAAGAATGAATCCAAACTACAAGATAGGGGACTTTACAGGCATAAGGAATTTCGTGTGCGAGGTCCAGTGGGACAACAATATGCAAAGAAGTGGAGGAGAGGTTTGTACTTAAGGGCAACAGACATAACAAGAAAGCCAGAACGAGCCCTTGGTTCACCCAAAGGTATAGATAGGCTATAACCAAGAGTGCTAGAGAATGGAAGAAGTATAGAAGGCAAAGAACTCAGGATAATAAGGAAAGAAGTCGAAGAGCAAGAAGTGAATTTTGCCCAGGAAAGGAGAGGCCCAGCGACTTTACGAAAATGACATAACAGCGATAGCCAAGTCTGACCCGAAGCTGTTGCACAGTCACATCAGGAAGAAAACTACAGTCAAGCACCAGGTAATCAGTCTGAGGAAGGAAGGAGGGAAGTTTACAAGAAAAACCATGAAGTATATGAAGAGCTTAACATGAGATTCAAAGAAAAATTCATAGTGGAGACAGAAATGACTCAGGAAAGACGGAGAGGTGGGATACACCAACCAGTACTGGACACGATACATACAACAGAGGAGGAGGAGGTGAAGAGGCTGCTAAGCTAACTAGATATCTCAAAGGTGATGGGGCCGGATAACATCTCTCCATGGATCCAGAGAGAGAAAACAGAGGCGCTCTGTGTACCACTAACAACATTCTTCAACACTTCTGTTGAAACAGGGCGACTACCAGAGGTATGGAAGATAGCAAATGTAGTCCCAGTTTTTAAAAAAAGGAGACAAACACGCAACATTTAACTATAGACCAGTGTCACTGACATGTATACAAAGTCATGGGAAAGATTATCAGGAGAAGAGTCGTGGAACACCTAGAAAGGAATGAACTTATAAACGACAACCAGCACTTATTCAGAGAAGGGAAATCCTGTGTCACGAACCTACTAGAGTTCTATGAGAAGCTGATACCAGTAATCCAAGATAGAGAGAGAGGGGTGAGTAGACCGCATTTTCTTGGAGTGCAAGAAAACTTTTGACTCAGTTCCATACAAGAGATTAGTACAAAACCTGGATGACCTGGCAGGTATAACAGGGAAGGTACTGCAATGGATTAGAGAATACCTGACGGGAAGGCATCAGCGAGTCATGGTATGTGATGAGGTGCCAGACTGGTTGCCTGTGACTAGCGGGGTTCCACAGGGGTCAGTCCTAGGACCAGGGCCGTTTCTGGTATATAACGGAAGGAATAGATTCAGAAGGGTCCCTGCTTGCAGACGATGTGAAGTTGATGAGGAGAATTCAGTCGTAGGAGGATGAGGAAGGGCGACACAGGGTTCTGGACAGACTGCAGGTCTGGTGAAGCATATGGCTCCTGGAGTTCAACCCCATCAAGTGTAAAATAATGAAAATCGGGGAAGAGCAAAGAATACCGCAGACGGAGTACAGTCTAGGGGGCCAAAGTATCTCGGCGTGTGTATAATACTGAGGACATCCCTTGAGGTGCACATGAACCAAATAACTGTTGCAGAATATGGGCGACTGGCGAACCTATGAATAGCATTCTGACGTCTCAGTAAAGAATCTATCCGGACAATGTACACTTTGTACGTCTAGTCCATACTGGAGTATGCAGCTACAGTTTGGAACACACACTTGGCCAAGCTCGTCATGAAGCTAGAGAAAGTGCAAATTTTTGCAACGAGACTTGTCCAGGAGCTAAGGGGTATGTCCTACGAGGAGAGGTTAAGGGAACTTAAGCTGACGACACTGGAGGACAGGAGGGACATATAAAATACTGAGAGGAATCGACAAAGTGGACAAAGACAGGATGTTTCAGAGGTGGAACACAGCAACAAGTGGTCACAATTGGAAGTTAAAAACTCAGTTGAGCCACAAGGATGTTAGAAAGTATTTCTTCAGTTACAGAGTTGTTATGAAGTGGAATAGTCTGGAAAGTGAGGAAGTGTACGCAGGTACCATACATAGCTTTAAGAAAAGGTACGATAAAGCTCATGGAATAGGGGGAGAGTGGGCCTAGTAGCTACCAGTGAAGAGGTGGCGCCAGGAGCTATGAATCGACCCCCTACAACCATAATTAGGTGAGTAAAATCTCTCACATACATTCTCACATGCCTTTCATTCGTCCTAGCACATTCTTCCATTATTCTTCAACATACCTCTATCATTCTCCTACACACCTCCATCATTCTCCCACACACCTCCATCATTTTCCCACACACCTCCATCATTCTCCCACACACCCCCATTTTTCTCCTACATATCACTATCATTCTCCCATACACCTCCATCATTCTCCCACACACCTCCATCATTCTCCCACACACTTCCATTGTTCTCCTACATTTCACTATCATTCTCCCACACACCTCCATCATTCTCCCACACACCTCCATCATTCTCCCACACACTTCCATTGTTCTCCTACATTTCACTATCATTCTCCCACACACCTCCATCATTCTCCTACATATTGCTATCATTCTCCCACACACCTCCATAATTCTCCGAAACACCTCCATTATTCTCCGACACTCCTCCATCGTTCTCTCTCTCTCACCATCATTCCTCCACTCCCATATTTACTGACCCACACTCCTATACCCCTCCTTCAGTCTTTCACTTGACTGCTTCATCCCCACACAATTCATCACGCTTCTTCTCATATTCCGCCTTGCCTCCTCCACTCTGCCAATCTTCTTTCTCTAACAAAATGCTTCTCCCAGCTATCGCCTTTATCTTCACCCTTAAAACATTTACTTTTTGCGTATTTATCTTATTTCCAGGACATCCTCATTTACGCAGCCTCCTAAATCAGTTCTCAGAGAATCACTCACTTCATACAAAAATTCCTGCATACACTTGTAAATTAATAAAATTCAGGTTATCGTGTCAACAACTGGATTTTTTTACGATAATTTTGCATATTTAAATTGTTAATCATTATAGTATAAAGTTCTTTTTAGAGGTAAAAAGTGTATGATTTTCACCTTACTGTTAGTACCACATTTAGCAAAGTGTAACTCAGCTGATCACTGATAGTACAGTAATTACTTGGGGATCGTAACCAACAAAATATTGTCTGAAAGTGTACATGTGTGGTACACAGTACCGAAAAGATAAAGAGTTAAACACATGTGCAACATCTGGGAATCTTTATTGTGGACGTTTTGGCATCCAGTGGCTTTATGAATACAAATTCAAGGACATAATTTGAAGACAGTAGAAGTATATACAAAACTATATACAGTCCGTATGCCTTGGAGTAGGTGAAGAGTACCGTAATCGTAAAGTCTGAGGCACAAGCATGAAGACTGGCGATCGTGGAAATATAAACACAAATGCAGTATAATGTGATCCTTTATTGACAACGTTTCACCCACACAGTGGGCTTTTTCAAGTCACACACGGATCTACCTGGGGTTGGAAGGTACGAGAGTATTTATAGTCAGAATGTTGAGGTCAGGTGGAGAATGCTGCATCTGATGATCTACCGGGTGGAGTTATGGAGTCTTGGGTAGCTAGGTAGGGGTATTGGACAAGTTGTAGACCTTCTGCAGTGTTCTATGTTCTTATGTGGGATAGCGATGAAGAAGTTTCTTGGCGAGTGGTTCAGCTGTGTGGGTGAAACGTTGTCAATAAAGGATCACATTATACTGCATTTGTGTTTATATTTCCATTGTGTCGGTATTTTATGCCATTTATTTCCACTGGCGATCGTGTTGATAAAGTCACTGGATGATGAAACATCTACGGTAAAGATACCCAGATGCTGCACATGTCTAATCCTTCATCATGATCTGGAGGTCCTATGAATGTCAGTTCAGTACTTACCGACAGTGATATACAGGCTGATTAATTAGCATATAATTTTTCCTCCCAATACAGACTTATCTTCCTAGTTAGGTTAGGTAAGGTTGGTCAGGAAACAGGACAAATGTTTCCTGACGCGGGTCTTAGTCAGATGATGACCCGCCTTTGGAGCTTTTGGTCATCCGACCGAGGCCTTCCGCTGGCTTACCGGTCCACCCCTTTAAAAATTATGGTCATTTATAACCATTGTTTTTTTTATATATCTTCCTAGTCTTTAAGGATTACTACGGTATTGAACAAGTAATCGTTGGAAGACATAACTCATGTTCAGTCTAAAGTAAGACTGATCTGATAGTTGGAATGTGCGTTTTTACCGTAATGTTTCTAGCTATAGATTATTTTAACATATGTTTGACGAGTTAAAATTATATATAACATTCTCTTCGTTTAATTTTAGTTTAGTCAAGGCATCGATATATGGCGTTCCAGGCGGAATGTAGGGAATCCACGAGGAATCAACTTCAATTACTTTTTAATAATTTGTGCATATCAATCTTACTTCTGATATCTTACTGTTTATTTTCAGGCCGTTTACAATAAGCAAAGAAGACAGAGAATCATAAATAACTTAACTGTTTTAAGTTGCAACTTCTGTGAGCTTAAGAGACATAAATAATTCCGACAGTAATGTTTTTAAGATGCAAGACTAGTTGTTAATTTTAAGTTATCGTTGTAGTGTGTTAAAGGTTTTTGAAATAACACTTTCTGGGAGTTTGGGAATCCAGTATACTACTTGTCCTCTAAATTATCTCTGTCAGTACTAAGTACTCGGGAGGATAGTCCTCGGTGTATCCCTTTGTCCTCTGCAATAACACACACACACACTCTCTCTCTCTCTCTCTCTCTCTCTCTCTCTCTCGTTCTGTCTGTCTGTCTGTCTGTCTGTCTGTCTGTCTGTCTGTCTGTTTCTCTCCCTCTCTCTTTCTCTCCCTCAGTACTATGTACTTAACGGCTTATCCCACACAATTTCCTGCTTGTTCTCCACAACAACAATGTGCTGCAAGGAAATTGCATTTTCATTCTGGAAACATATGCAACAAATACACTAAAATATTTTTAACAAAATATCAGTCATTCCAAAAACGTTTTCTCTGTAAACTGTTTTATGACCTCAGTGTAAACTGTTTTATGACCTCAGTGTAAACTGTTTTATGACCTGAGTGTAAACTGTTTTATGACCTCAGTGTAAACTGTTTTATGACCTCAGTGTAAACTGTTTTATGACCTCAGTGTAAACTGTTTTATGACCTCAGTGTAAACTGTTTTATGACCTCAGTGTAAACTGTTTTATGACCTCAGTGTAAACTGTTTTATGACCTCAGTGTAAACTGTTTTATGACCTCAGTGTAAACTATTTTATGACCTCAGTGTAAACTGTTTTATGACCTCAGTGTAAACTGTTTTATGACCTCAGTGTAAACTGTTTTATGACCTCAGTGTAAACTGTTTTATGACCTCAGTGTAAACTATTTTATGACCTCAGTGTAAACTGTTTTATGACCTCAGTGTAAACTATTTTATGACCTCAGTGTAAACTGTTTTATGACCTCAGTGTAAACTGTTTTATGACCTCAGTGTAAACTGTTTTATGACCTCAGTGTAAACTGTTTTATGACCTCAGTGTAAACTATTTTATGACCTCAGTGTAAACTGTTTTATGACCTCAGTGTAAACTATTTTATGACCTCAGTGTAAACTATTTTATGACCTCAGTGTAAACTGTTTTATGACCTCAGTGTAAACTGTTTTATGACCTCAGTGTAAACTATTTTATGACCTCAGTGTAAACTGTTTTATGACCTCAGT
Source organism: Cherax quadricarinatus (assembly GCF_038502225.1). NCBI lineage: Eukaryota > Metazoa > Arthropoda > Malacostraca > Decapoda > Parastacidae > Cherax > Cherax quadricarinatus. The sequence continues at coordinate 58,235,050 of NC_091301.1, read as the reverse complement.
GTAAACTATTTTATGACCTCAGTGTAAACTATTTTATGACCTCAGTGTAAACTGTTTTATGACCTCAGTGTAAACTGCTTGCAAGAGTTATTGTTGAGTATTTAACAAGATAAAAATACATAACCTCCACAGAGAATGGTCTTACATACAATCAAATCTGAAATGAGGCGAAATTGATGCAGTGATGTACCTTTGAGAGTCCTCAGCAATCTATAAACTGCTTCTGAGTTGCTCTTCGTACATAACATTTACAAATTTCTTTCCAGGTGAAACTTTAATTAACCTCTCGTGTATAAGGTGTTCGTTATGCTCAACGAGTATATTTCACTGCTAACATTTTCGCTAAGACGGAATTCCATGTATCATTGAAGTTCTGTTGTGGAGTAAATTATTTAATCGTTTGCTGACGATCTGAAAGTTATATGTTCAATATAAGGCTTTAATTACTTTGTAATGAATATCCCACACGTTTCTCCTTGCCTTGTCATTGATGTCAGTCGCTAGTGACTTGACTGGGAAGCTTGCAATTGAAAATACAAGTTGACAATGGCGACATTGCAGACCTGGAGAGTGTTAAAAGAAATTTCACGGCACACACATAAGTACAATAAGGCATCTAAATTACTGGGAACGGTTGAAGGTCCTTGATCTGTATTCCCTCGAACGCAGGAGAGAGAGATACATGATAATATACACTTGGAAGGTCCTGGAGGGATTGGTACCAAACCTGCACACGAAAATCACTCCCTATGAAAGCAAAAGACTCGGCAGGAGATGCAATATTCCCCCGATGAAAAGCAGGGGCGCCACGAGAACACTGATAGACAACACAATAAGTGTTCGGGGCCCAAGACTGTTCAATTGCTTCCCAGCATACTTAAGGGGGATTACCAACAGACCCCTGGCTGTCTTCAAGAAGGCACTGGACAAGCACTTAAAGTCAGTACAGGACCAACCGGGCTGTGGTTCGTACGTCAGCTTGCGTGCGGCCAGCAGTAACAGCCTCGTAATAAAGTTGGTAGAATTACCGACAATATGTAAAGTAAAAGGACACAAGTGCAACTAATGTGACATTTATTGTGGCAACGTTTCGCTCTCCAGGAGCTTTATCAAGCCATGGCTTGATAAAGCTCCTGGAGAGCGAAACGTTGCCACAATAAATGTCACATTAGTTGCACTTGTGTCCTTTTACTTTACAGTAACAGCCTCGTTGATCAGACCCTGATCCACCATGAGGCCTGGTCTCAGACCGGGCCGCGGGGGCGTTGACCCCCGAAATCCTCTCAAGGCAAACTCCAGATATATGTTTCATCAATAAATTATGTTCGTCGATCTCTCGACCTTCTAACAAACGGAAAAACAATCACTAAGTGCACTATAAGCTTCAGTATAGTCGCAGGACTCGTACAAAATCCACAACTCGCTGATATGTTTTCGATTATTCATCACAACTCTCCAATCACCTCTACGGGATCTGATTTTTCAATATCCTATTTACACTGTTATTAATTTAACAGGCTGGCCATCCCTTACAGAGGCAGGTGACGATAAAAAGGACAAAATTCATTCACTGTCATTCATTCACTGTCATTCTTGTCAGAATAACACCCACATCACAGTTTGCAATCGTGTCATTACGATTTCGTGTCAGTTACAGACAGTCCTCCGAACATCAACATCCTTAACCTTCCTTCAGAGTAGAGACACTGTACCTCTCACCTTCAGGACTCAAGCCAGGCTAAAAGTTTCCTTGACTAAATCCATAAATGTTACTTTGCTTACACTCCAATAGCATGACAGTACACTCTGGTCTAACACGCAAGTCTGTTGGACGTCCTGGCCCTTAACACGCAAATCCTCCTTTATCCCTACTGTGCAGGTTTCTGCACGGTTGTAATAATGCATAGTGGGGTAAAAAAAAAATCTCTGTAAAAGTACTCTCTCTGTGAACGTAGATTAAACATGATGTGGATGTGTGTTAGACAGGTGGCTGGGATAAGTAAGCTGTGGGTCAGCGTGAGTAGTTTGGCAGTGTGTCGAGAGGTCAGTTTGTGGTGGTGTTTTGGGTAAGTTTTAGGCCATAATTTATTTGAGGAAATATTTTCTTGTGTAATTTAAGTTTGGTTCCAGCATTGGGCAAGGCTCTGGTTTTTATGTGGTGTCGTGTGATTAGTAGAGGTTCAGAAATGGTTATATTTTTACCAGCAGACTGGAAGCTAGCAAAGAATGGCGATCGACAGACGCTTTAATATTTTTTTCTTGTTTCCTGATAACCCGTATCGTTTTAGCGCTTGGTTTTGATTGTAACAAAATATGGCCTAATTTTAAATAGCTAGTAGCAGTGTACTAGCATATTTTTCGTGAAATGTGGTGAAGGCAAGTTATATGTTGTGTATAAATGTAGCAGATGAACAAGGAGGCTTTAGGAAAGGTAGGGGGTGTGTGGACCAGGTGTTTACAGTGAAACATATAAGTGAACAGTATTCAGATAAGGCTAAAGAGGTCTTTGTGGCATTTATGGATTTGGAAAAGGCGTATGACAGGGTGGATAGGGGGGCAATGTGGCAGATGTTGCAGGTGTATGGTGTAGGAGGTAGGTTACTGAAAGCAGTGAAGAGTTTTTTCGAGGATAGTGAGGCTCATGTTAGAGTATGTAGGAAAGAGTGAAATTATTTCCCAGTAAAAGTAGGCCTTAGACAAGGATGTGTGATGTCACCGTGGTTGTTTAATATATTTATAGATGGGGTTGTAAGAGAAGTAAATGCGAGGGTCTTGGCAAGAGGCGTGGAGTTAAAAGATAAAGAATCACACATAAAGTGGGAGTTGTCACAGTTGCTCTTTGCTGATGACACTGTGCTCTTGGGAGATTCTGAAGAGAAGTTGCAGAGATTGGTGGATGAATTTGGTAGGGTATGCAAAAGAAGAAAATTAAAAGTGAATACAGGAAAGAGTAAGGTTATGAGGATAACAAAAAGATTAGGTGATGAAAGATTGGATATCAGATTGGAAGGAGAGAGTATGGAGGAGGTGAATGTATTTAGATATTTGGGAGTGGACGTGTCAGCGGATGGGTCTATGAAAGATGAGGTGAATCATAGAATTGATGAGGGGAAAAGGGTGAGTGGTGCACTTAGGAGTCTGTGGAGACAAAGAACTTTGTCCTTGGAGGCAAAGAGGGGAATGTATGAGAGTATAGTTTTACCAACGCTCTTATATGGGTGTGAAGCGTGGGTGATGAATGTTGCAGCGAGGAGAAGGCTGGAGGCAGTGGAGATGTCATGTCTGAGGGCAATGTGTGGTGTGAATATAATGCAGAGAATTCGTAGTTTGGAAGTTAGGAGGAGGTGCGGGATTACAAAAACTGTTGTCCAGAGGGCTGAGGAAGGGTTGTTGAGGTGGTTCTGACATGTAGAGAGAATGGAGCGAAACAGAATGACTTCAAGAGTGTATCAGTCTGTAGTGGAAGGAAGGCGGGGTAGGGGTCGGCCTAAGAAAGGTTGGAGGGAGGGGGTAAAGGAGGTTTTGTGTGCGAGGGGCTTGGACTTCCAGCAGGCATGCGTGAGCGTGTTTGATAGGAGTGAATGGAGACAAATGGTTTTTAATACTTGACGTGCTGTTGGAGTGTGAGCAAAGTAACATTTATGAAGGGATTCAGGGAAACCGGCAGGCCGGACTTGAGTCCTGGAGATGGGAAGTACAGTGCCTGCACTCTGAAGGAGGGGTGTTAATGTTGCAGTTTAAAAACTGTAGTGTAAAGCACCCTTCTGGCAAGACAGTGATGGAGTGAATGATGGTGAAAGTTTTTCTTTTTCGGGCCACCCTGCCTTGGTGGGAATCGGCCGGTGTGATAATAAAAAAAATATAAATGTAATGTTGTTACTGATATTTTAGTGTATATTCTTATAAAGGCGAGTTTGTTTGTCATTTTTGAAAGGCACTTTAAGTGAATTTACCTTATGGGCCTAGGGTGATGAATTTTGCTTAATTTAAATGCCTCTAGACAAGGCTTTACACTCCTAAGCGCCAGTTTAAATATGTAATATAAATACGTAACAATCTCATTCATCCAAACCATTCTGGCACGACTCCTACCTCTCCTTTCTTCCAGTTATGATTTAAACATCCTCCTGCTGATCCTATGTTGCTACTTCTTACGTGCCCAAATCTCACCAACAGCCCCTCTTCAGCCCATTTATTTATATTAACCTTATACCTAATTCTGATCACACCTCTCAGAATATTCTGCATAATACTGACACCATTCATCTCCTTTAAATATGGCATCAACGCCTCCAGCCTCATTGATGCAACATTTAAAATCCATGCCTCAGCATCATAAGTGTTCGTACCACTATAATTTTGTAAATTTCCCAGTATGTCTCCATGGATAGTGTTTTAACTCCACTTTAATATAACACCCATCTTTTCTCATCTTTTGTTCTATGGTTTGCTTTTTCCATCATCAACTCATCCGCCGACAGGTGTATGAACACACTTGCCTCCCCTATATCCCTTCCAACCAATATTCAATTGTCTAGATTTTTCTTGCTCTTTCCTATGATCACTCTTAATTTCCTTATTTTACAAATCCTTTAAAATCCTCCATCTGCCTTTCTCTTCAGAATCTTCCAAAAAATCGCGTAATCCGCAAAGATCAATTAAGAACATAAAAGATAAGGAACACTGCAGCAGGCCTACTGACCCATGCGAAGCAGGTTCATGTCCCCCCCCCCCATGATTAGCCCAATGACACACCTAGTCAGGCCACTTCCACTTAAGGAAGGAGAACGGCATCAGACCTAGTAGCACAAGCTAGTCAGGTCCAACTCTCACCCACCCACACTCAGTCATGTATTTATCTAACCTATTTTTAAAACTACACAGCGTTTTACCCTCTATAACTGTACTCGGGAGTTTGTTCCACTCATCCATAACTCTACTACCAAATCAGTGCTTTCCTATATCCTTCCAGAATCTAAATTTTTCCAACTTGGAACCATTGCTGCGAGTCCTGTCTTGGCCGGAAATTTTCAGCACTCTATTTGCATCTCCTTTATTTATTCCTGTTTTTCATATCCCCCCTAATTCTACGCTTTTCGAGAGAGTGCAGATTCAGGGCCCTCAGTCTATCCTCATAGGGAAGATTTCTGATGCAAGGGATCAACTTCCTCATCCTCCTCTGTACGTTTTCCAGCGCATTTATATCCATTCTGTAATACGGTGACCAGAGTTGTGCTGCATAATCTAAATGAGGACTAACCAAGGATATATAGTAATGAAGCCAAGAATTCTGTTAGCTTTATTGCGAACACTAATGCACTGTTGTCTTTGTTTTAGATTACTGCTAACCAGAACTCCTAAATCCTTTTTGCAATCAGTAGTACTAAGATCTACATTATTTAGTGTATATCTGGCATGGTTATTTTCCTGTCCAACATTTAGAACTTTGCATTTGTCTTTATTAAACTGCATCTGCCACTTCTCCGACCATTGCATCAGTCTATTTAAATTATCCTGGAGTGCTCTAATGTCCTCATTTGAATGAACTGGACAGCCTATTTTGATGTTATAAGCAAATTTGCCTATGTCGCTAATTATTGCCTCATTTATGTCGTTTATGTAAATTGTGAACAACAACGGGCCCAACACTGACCCCTGTGGAACACCGCTTGTGACGTGCCCCCATTCTGATTTCTGCCCATTTATGCAAACTCTCTGCTGCCTATTTGTCAACCATGCCTCTACCCAGGAAAAAATTTCTCCTCTTAATCCGTTTGCCTTAAGTTTCTTCAATAGCCTCTGATGTGGGACTCCATCGAAAGCCTTACGTAAGTCCATATACACAATATCATATTCAATACCATGATTCAATACCACAGATTCGTAAGACAGGAACGCCCCTTTGTAAAACCGTGTTGAGATTCATTAATCAATCTGTGCCTATCAAGATGGTTACGAATTGCTTCGGCAATTATTGATTCCATAAATTTTCCCTCTATGGAGGTAAGGCTTATTGGTCTGTAGCTCGAAGCTAAGGACCTGTCACCTGCCTTGTAAATAGGTAATGCATTTGCCGTTTTCCACTGATCAGGCACTATGCCAGTTTGTAGTGATATGTTAAAAAGATTAGCCAAAGAAATGCTAAGTTCCTCTTTAAATTCCTTTAACACCCTTGAAAACAGTTCATCAGGACCTGGGGATTTGTTAGGTTTTAATTTCTCTGTCTGAGGACCATGTCACTAGTTACCGAAATCGTGCATAGTTAATTATCATCCTGTCCTACGTATTCTATTATGACAGGAATTTCACTAGTATTTTCCTGGGTAAAAACTGAGAGGAAGTAGATATTGAAAATTTCACACATATCCCTATCACTGTCAGTGATCCGACCAGAGTTACTCTTAAGTGGGCCAATCTTGTCCCTAATCTTACTTCTGTATACCTGAAAGAACCCTTTTGGGTTAGTCTTTGAATCCCTTGCGACCTTAGCCTCATAATCCCTTTTTCTTTTCTTATTCCTTTTTTATTTCTCTCTTTAATTGAATATATTGATTTCTTAACTGCCCATCCCCTCTTTTGATACGCCTATATATGGCTCTCTTTTGACCAATGAGATGTTTTAATCTATTATTCATCCATTTGGGATCATTTTTGTAAGATCTAATTTCTCTACTCGGAACAAAACTTATCAGGGCAGCTAGAACTATGCTTTGAAAACGTCATATTAGCAACCAAGATCACCTACCTGACCCATAATCAGGACATCCCAATTTAGCCCACACAGGTAATTTTTCAGTCCCATGAAGTCGGTCAAGCGAAAGTCTGGGACAGAGATTTGATTGCAGTTATCTGGGTAATTCCATGATATATTGAAACTAAGTGATTTGGGATCACTTTCCCCAAGCTCATCATTAACCTCAAGATAATATATTAATTAGTGAATCTTTGTTGGCAAGAACCAAGTCAAGCAGACTGTTTCCTCTATTTGGTTCTGTCACAAACCGTTCTAAAAAGCAATCCTGAACTGTATCAATAAAGTCACTAGACTCAAGATTTCTTGTCATATTGTTCCAATCAATTTGTCTAAATTTAAAAATCTCCCATTATCACAACATTTTCATATCTAGATGCCTTATGAATTTCGTCCCATAACAGCTTACTACACTCCCTATCAAAGTTTGGGGGCCTGCAAATCACACCCAAAATTAATTTGTCACGACTCTCGAGAAACTGTAGCCGAACAGATTTTGTGTCCGATGTTTCTAATCTTATATCATGTCTAAGACAACAATTTAAATTATCTCTAACATACATCGCCACTCCACCATCCTTCCTGTTGACCCTATCAGTATGTAATAGTTTATAACCCTGTATGTTGCATTCAGAAGGCATTTCTCTATCTTTCAGGTTGAACCAAGTCTCTGTTATACCAATAATATCTATATTACCTGCACTTGCAAGTAATCTTAGCTCATCTCTCTTATTTCTTAGACTCCTACTATTTGTATAGTACACCTTAAGGGAGCTAGTCACTCGTTTCCCTCTACTGTCTCTCTTTGTTGATCAATTGATTTGCCTTTACTAGCAACTTTATTTTGAATATTGTCTTTTAAACAGATCACTGAGGAATCCCGGTAATATCTGCTGTTTTCAGCCTTAATACTGCAGACTGATTGCTTCCCACTAACACCCATACCTCTATAATCTATCAGTTTAAATTCCTAGACAAGTCATCAATTACCCCCTCAATCGAATTGGCTAATGCAACCACTCCAGTCCCACAGAGATAAACCCCATCCCTTGCATATATATCACGTTTGCCATAGAATATGTCCCAATTATTAATGAATGAAATTGCAAGTTCCTTGCAGTGCCTGTCTAGCCAGCAATTTATATCAATTGCCCTTGACATCCATTCATTGCCCACTCCTTTTCTAGGCAAGATGCTACATATGACTGGGATCCCTCCCTTAGACCTGACTACTTCGATGGCTGACCTGTGCTTATCCAGCAGCTCCTGTCTCTTGCCCTTCCCAATGTCATTACCCCCAGCACTAAGACAGACAATGGGCTTGTTCTGATTACCTGACATAATATTATCCAACCTGCTGACTATGTCACCAACATCAGCTCCTGGAAGGCACCTCCTCTGTCTGACCTTTCTATCTCTGTTGCAAAATGCACGGTCCATATATCTTACCTGAGAATCTCCTACAATTAAAATATTCTTACCTTGATTAGCAGGGGAATCAGTGGCTCCTTCAACCTCACTAACCACTGAAGTGCACTCATCCTGGAGATGAGAGAATCGATTTCCTACCTTCACGTTTTCTCTGATAACCCTCCTTATCTTCCTTCTTCCTGAACTCTGAACCACTTGCCACTTAAAACGGCTCCCACTCTCTCTGCTGGTGACCATTTCCTCTTTACCAGCTAAATCCTTCTCACATTCACTCCCAAACTCATCTAGGCAAAACTTCAACCTATTTTCCTCATGAAGAAGTAGAACCTCTTTCTTCAACACCTGAACCTGAGATTCTAAAACACTACAACAAGCCATGGTGCTTGGTAACAGCCCACGATAACTCCCAGAGAGCTTAGGACAGTTCTCAGCACACGTGACCACTAACCTCAGCATACTGGCCCAATTATGACAACTCCATCTTTGTATCTGTTTCTTTTAATCCACCAACTTTTGTTCCGCCAGGTAGAAGGGTGTTAGATAGAAGGGTGTCAGAAGGGTGTCAGATAGAAGGGTGTCCAATTGAACTATGTCAGCTCAAATGGTATCAGATAGAACGGTGTCAGATAGAAGGGTATCAGATAGAAGGGTGTCAGGTAGAAGGGTGTCAGGTAGAGGGCATCTGTCAGCAGATGAGCCTGTGAAATATGAGACGATTCTTACGAAGAACTATTGAGAGGTTAAAACTGAGTCATCTGTGTAGACAACAGACAGCGGCGGAGCTTCAAACATACGGCGGAGAGTGAGCAGAAATGACGAACTTATTTGTCAAATAGTGCGAAATTTTTATGCCTATTAATACAAGTTTAATATATTTCAGGTTAAATAAATCTTTTCATCGACATTAATATTTAATAGCTGATGCATCTTAAATGGTACCTAGGATAGCACCCAGGATAGAACCCAGGATAGTACCATGTATAGTACCCTGGATAGTACCCTGGATAGTACCCTGGATAGTACCCTGGATAGTACCCTGGATAGTACCCTGGATAGTACCCTGGATAGTACCCTGGATAGTACCCTGGATAGTGCCCTAGATAGTACCCTGGATAGTACCCTGGATAGTACCCTGGAGAGTGCCCTGGATAGTGCTAAGGATAGTACCCTGAATAGTACCTTTGACAGTACCCTGGATAGTACCCTGGATAGTACCCAGAATAGTACCCTGGATAGTACCCTGGATAGTACCTTTGACAGTACCCTGGATAGTACCCTGGATAGTACCTTTGATAGTCCCCTGGATAGTACCCTGGATAGCACCCAGGATAGTACCCTGGATAGTACCATGGATAGTACCCTGGATAGCACCCAAGATAGTACCCTGGATAGTACCTAGGATAGCACCCATGATAGTACCCTGGATAGTACCCTGGATAGTACCTTTGACAGTACCCTGGATAGTACCCTGGATAGTACCATTGACAGTACCCTGGATAGTACCCTGGATAGTACCCAGGATAGTACCCTGGATAGTACCCTGGATAGTACCCTGAATAGCACCCAATATAGTACCCTGGATAGTACCTAGGATAGCACCCATGATGGTACCCAGGATAGTGCCCTGGATAGTACCCTGCATAGCACCCAAGATAGCACCCTGGATAGTACCCTGGATAGTACCCTGGATAGCACCCAGGATAGTACCCTGGACAGTACCCTGGATAGTACTCTGGATAGCACTCAAGATAGTACCCTGGATAGTACCTAGGATAGCACCCAGGATAGTACCAAGGATAGTACCACGGATAGTACCCTTGATAGCACCAAAGATAGTACCCTGGATAGTACCCTGGATAGTACCCTGGATAGCACCCAGGATAGTGCCAAGGATAGTACCCTGGATAGCACACAGGATAGTGCCCAGGATAATACTCTGGATAGTACCCCGGATAGTACCCTGGATAGCACCCAGGATAGTACCCTGGAGAGTACCATGGATAGTACCCTGGATAGCACCCAGGACAGTACCCTGGAGAGTACCATGGACAGTACCCAGAATAACACGCAGGACAGTGCCCAGGATAGTACCATCATAGTGCCTAGAATAGTACAATACCCAAAACAGTACTCAGGATAGTGTCCAGAATAGTTATCCAGGATAGTACCCAGGTTAGCACCCAGAATAGTACCGAGGACTGTACCCAGGATAGTACCTAGAATAGAACTCAGGAGAGTACCCAGGTTAGTACCCAGAATAGTACCGAGGACTGTACCCAGGATAGTACCTAAAATAGTACTCAGGATACTACCCAGGGTAGTACCCAGAATAGTACCCAGGACAGTACCCAGGATAGTACCCAGGAAAGTGTCCAGAACAGTGCCCAGGATAGTGTCCAGGAAATTACCCTAGGATAGTACCCAGAAGATTGCCCAGGATAGTACCTAGGATAGTACCCAGCAATGAACCCAGGATATTATCCAGGATAGTGCCCAAGATAGTACCCAGGATAGTACCCAGAAAAGTACCCAGGATAGTGTTCAGGATAGTGCCCTGGATAGCACCCAAGAAAGTACCTAGAATAGTTCCTAGGATAGTACTCAGGATAGTACCCGTGATAGTACCAGGATAGTACCCAGAAAAGTGCCCAGGATCGTGCTCAGGATGGTACTCTGGATAACACCCAGGATAGTACCTAGAATAGTTCCCAGGATAGTACTCAGGATAGTACCCGGGATAGTACCAGGGTAGTACCCTGAAAAGTGCCAAGGATAGCGTTCAGGATAGTACCCTGGATAGCACCCAGGAGAGTACCTAGAATAGCTCCCAGCATAGTACCCAGGATAGTGCCCTGGATAGCACTCAGAATAATAATATCCAGGATAATACCCAGCATAGTGCCCAGGATAGTGCCCAGGATAGTGCCCAGGACAGTACCCAGGACAGTACCCAGGACAGTACCCAGGACAGTATCCAGGACAGTACCCAGGACAGTACCCAGGATAGTACCCAGGACAGTACCCAGGACAGTACCCAGGACAGTACCCAGGACAGTACCCAGGACAGTACCCAGGACAGTACCCAGGACAGTACCCAGGACAGTACCCAGGACAGTACCCAGGACAGTACCCAGGATAGTACCTAGGACAGTACCCAGGATAGTACCCCAGATAGTACCCAGGATAGTACCCAGGACAGTACCCAGGATAGTTTCCAGGACAGTACCCAGGACAGTATCCAGGATAGTATCCATGATATTACCCAGGACAGTACCCAGGATAGTATCTAGGACAGTACCCAGGACAGTACCAAGGATAGTACCTAGGACAGTACCCAGGATAGTACCCCAGATAGTACCCAGGATAGTACCCAGGACAGTACCCAGGATAGTTTCCAGGACAGTACCCAGGACAGTATCCAGGATAGTACCCATGATAGTACCCAGGACAGTACCCAGGATAGTATCTAAGGCAGTACCCAGGATAGTACCCAGGAGAGTACCAAGGATAGTAACTAGGATAGTACCAGGATAGTACCCAGGACAGTACCCAAGATAGTACCAAGGACAATACCCAGGATAATACCCAGGACAGTGCCCAGGATAGTACCTAGGACAGTACACAGAGTAGTACCCAAGACAGTACCAAAGATAGTACCCAATACAGTACCCTTGATAGTACCCAGGATAGTACCCAGGACAGTACCCAGGATAGTACCTAGGACAGTACCCAGGATAGTACCCAGGATAGTACCCAGGATAGTACCCAGGATAGTACCCAGGATAGTACCCAGGACAGTACTCAGGACAGTACCCAGTATAGTACCCAGGACAGTACCCAGCATAGTACCTAGGACAGTACCCAGGATAGTACCCCAGATAGTACCCAGGATAGTACCTTGGACAGTACCTAGGATAGTTTCCAGGACAGTACCCAGAACAGTACCCAGGATAGTACCGAGGATAGTACCCAGGACAGTACGTAGGATAGTATCAGGGACAGTACCCAGGATAGTACCCAGGACAGTACCCAGGATAGTACCTAGGACAGTACCCAGAATAGTACCCAAAACAGCACTCAGGACAGTACCCAGAAGAGTACCCAGGATAGTACCCAGGACAGAAAGCAGGATAGTACCTAGGACAGTACCCAGGACAGTACCAAGGATAGTACCTAGGACAGTACCCAGGATAGTACCCAAGACAGTACCCAGGATAGTACCCAAGACAGTATCCAGAATAGTACCTAGGACAGTACCCAGAATAGTACCCAGGATAGTAGCCATGACAGTACCCAGGACAGTACCTAGGACAGTACCCAGAATAGTACCCAGGATAGTACCCATGATAGTACAAAGGACACTACCCAGGATACTAACTAGGACAGTACCCAGTATAGTACCCAGGACAGTTTCCAGGATAGTACCCAGGATAGTACCCAGGATAGTACCCAGGATAGTACCCAGGACAGTACCCAGGATAGTACCTAGGACAGTACCCAGGATAGTACTCAGGACAGTAACAAGGATAGTACCTAGGACAGTACCCATAATAGTATCCAGGACAGTACCCAGGACACTACCCAGGATACTAACTAGGACAGTACCAAGGATAGTACCTAGGGCAGTACCCAGGATAGTGCCCAGGATAGTACCTAGGACAGTACCCAGAGTAGTACCCAGGACAGTGCCCAGGATAGTACCTAGGACAGTACCCTTGATAGTACCCAGGATAGTACCCAGGACAGTACCCAGGATAGTACCTAGGACAGTACCCAGGATAGTACCCCAGATAGTACCCAGGATAGTACCCAGGACAGTACCCAGGATAGTTTCCAGGACAGTACTCAGGACAGTACCCAGAATAGTACCCAGGATAGTACCCAGGACAGTACCCAGGGTAGTACCTAGGACAGTATCCAGGATAGTACCTTGGAGTACCCAGATAGTACCTTGGACAGTACCCAGGATTGTACCTTGGACAGTACCCAGGATAGTACCCAGGATAGTACCCAGGATAGTACCCAGGACAGTACCCAGGATAGTACCCAGGACAGTTTCCAGGATAGTACCCAGGATAGTACCTAGGATAGTACCCAGGATAGTACCTAGGACAATACCCAGGATAGTACCTAGGACAGTGCCCAGGATAGTACCCTGGACAGTACCCAGGATAGTACCCAGGACAGTACCCAGGATAGTACCCAGGACAGTACCCAGGATAGTACCCAGGACAGTACCCAGGATAGTACCTAGGACAGTACCCAGGATAGTACCCAGGACAGTACCCAGGATAGTACCCAGGACAGTACCCAGGATAGTACCTAGGACAGTACCCAGGATAGTACCCAGGACAGTACCAAGGATAGTACCTAGGACAGTACCCAGGATAGTACCCAAGACAGTACCCAGGATAGTACCCAGGACAGTACCCAGGATAATACCCAAGACAGTACCCAGGATAGTACCTAGGACAGTACCCAGGATAGTACCTTGGACAGTACCCAGGATAGTACCTAGGACAGTACCCAGGATAGTACCTTGGACAGTACCCAGGATAGTACCTTGGACAGTACCCAGGATAGTACCTTGGACAGTACCCAGGATAGTACCTTGGACAGTACCCAGAATAGTAACCAGGACAGTACCCAGGATAATACCAAAGACAGTACCCAGGATAGTACCTTGGACAGTACCCAGGATAGTACCTTGGACAGTACCCAGGATAGTACCTTGGACAGTACCCAGGATAGTACCTTGGACAGTACCCAGGATAGTACCTTGGACAGCACCCAGGATAGTACCTTGGACAGTACCCAGGATAGTACCTTGGACAGTACCCAGGATAGTACCTTGGACAGTACCCAGGATAGTACCTTGGACAGTACCCAGGATAGTACCTTGGACAGTACTCAGGATAGTACCTAGGACAGTGCCCAGGATAGTACCTAGGACAGTACCCAGGACACAGTACCCAGGATAGTACCCAGGACAGTACCCAGGACAGTACCCAGGATAATGTCCAGGATAGTACCCAGGATAGTACCTAGAACAATACCCAGAATAGTACCTTGGACAGTACCCAGGATAGTACCTTGGACAGTACCCAGGATAGTACCTTGGACAGTACCCAGGATAGTACCTTGGACAGTACTCAGGATAGTACCTAGGACAGTGCCCAGGATAGTACCTAGGACAGTACCCAGGATAGTACCTAGTATACTACCCAGAATAGTACCTAATATAGTACCCAGAATAGTACCTAGTACAGTACCCAGGATAGTGCCTGGTACAGTACCCAGGATAGTACCTAGTAAAGTACCCAGGACAGTACCTAGTATAGTAACCAGGATAGCACCTAGTAGAGTGCCAAGTATAGTACCTTGGACAGTACCCAGGATAGTACCTTGGACAGTACTCAGGATAGTACCTAGGACAGTGCCCAGGATAGTACCTAGGACAGTACTCAGGATAGTTCCTAGGACAGTACCCAGGATAGTACCTTGGACAGTACCCAGGATAGTACCTTGGACAGTACCCAGGATAGTACCTTGGACAGTACCCAGGATAGTACCTTGGACAGTACCCAGGATAGTACCTTGGACAGTACCCAGGATAGTACCTTGGACAGCACCCAGGATAGTACCTTGGATAGTACCCAGGATAGTACCTTGGACAGTACCCAGGATAGTACCTTGGACAGTACCCAGGATAGTACCTTGGACAGTACCCAAAATAGTACCTTGGACAGCACCCAGGATAGTACCTTGGACAGTACCCAGGATAGTACCTTGGACAGCACCCAGGATAGTACCTTGGACAGTACCCAGGATAGTACCTTGGACAGTACCCAGGATAGTACCTTGGACAGCACCCAGGATAGTACCTTGGACAGTACCCAGGATAGTACCTTGGACAGTACCCAGGATAGTACCTTGGACAGCACCCAGGATAGTACCTTGGACAGTACCCAGGATAGTACCTTGGACAGCACCCAGGATAGTACCTTGGACAGTACCCAGGATAGTACCTTGGACAGCACCCAGGATAGTACCTTGGACAGTACCCAGGATAGTACCTTGGACAGTACCCAGGATAGTACCTTGGACAGTACCCAGGATAGTACCTTGGACAGTACCCAGGATAGTACCTTGGACAGTACCCAGGATAGTACCTTGGACAGCACCCAGGATAGTACCTTGGACAGTACCCAGGATAGTACCTTGGACAGCACCCAGGATAGTACCTTGGACAGTACCCAGGATAGTACCTTGGACAGCACCCAGGATAGTACCTTGGACAGTACCCAGGATAGTACCTTGGACAGTACCCAGGATAGTACCTTGGACAGTACCCAGGATAGTACCTAGGACAGTACCCAGGATAGTACCCAGGACAGTACCCAGGACAGTACCCAGGACAGTACCCAGGATAGTACCCAGGACAGTACCCAGGACAGTACCCAGGACAGTACCCAGGACAGTACCCAGGACAGTACCCAGGACAGTACCCAGGATAGTACCCAGGACAGTACCCAGGACAGTACCCAGGACAGTACCCAGGACAGTACCCAGGACAGTACCCAGGACAGTACCCAGGACAGTACCCAGGACAGTACACAGGATAGTACCCAGGATAGTACCTATTAAATTTCGTTCGCTTGGATAATATAGCAAAATACGGATAAAGAAAATAATTTGTAAATGACGGAAACACTAACTGGAGAATGACTCATCTGATCGGCTTCAAATTTTGGCTGAAATAAATCCCAGTTTACCAGTTTTATTAAATATGTATTGATATTTATTTTTATGAAAAAATTATGCTTCTTCTAATTGCCTTCAAAATACTATTGACGTGAAAAATTTGATACTAAACGCGAAATTTTTGAAATTTTGCTTAAATAGCTAAAAAAATCAATCATTGCAATTAGATAAATTTCTCAGAATGTATTTTCTGATCGGCTTCAAACTTTTGCCATTGGTAGGTTTTATAAACATGAAGCTTGACACTCACTTTTTTTTTTAACAAGTCGGCCGTCTCCCACCGAGGCAGGGTGACACAAAAAGAAAGAAAATCCCTAAAAGAAAATACTTTCATCATCATTCAACACTTTCACCACACTCACACATTATCACTGCTTTTGCAGAGGTGCTCAGAATACAACAGTTTAGAAGCATATACGTATAAAGATACACAACATATCCCCCCAAACTGCCAATATCCCGAACCCCTCCTTTAGAGTGCAGGCATTGTACTTCCCATTTCCAGGACTCAAGTCCGTCTATATAAAAATAACCGGTTTCCTTGAATCCCTTCACTAAATATTACCCTGCTCATACTCCAACAGATCGTCAGGTCCCAAATACTATTCGTCTCCATTCACTCCTATCAAACACGTTCACGCACGCTTGCTGGAAGTCCAAGCCACTCGCCCACGAAACCTCCCTTACCCCTTCTTTCCAACCTTTTCGAGGACAACCCCAACCCCGCCTTCCTTCCTCTACAAATTTAAATTTCTCCATGTCATTCTACTTTGATCCATTCTCTCTAAATGACCAAAACACCTCAGCAACCCCTCTTCAGCCCTCTGACTAATGCTTATATTAGCTCCACACCTTCTCCTAATTTCCACACTCCGAATTTTCTGCATAATATTTACACCACGCATTGTCCTTAGACAAGACATCTCCACTGCCTCCGTCTCCTCGCTGCTGCATTCACAACCCAAGCTTCACATCCATATAAGAGTGTTGGTACTACTATACTTTCATACATATCCTTCGTTGCCTCCATAGATAACGTTTTTTGTCTCCACATATACCTCAACGCACCACTCACCTTTTTTCCCTCATCAATTCGATGATTAACCTCTTCCTTCATAAATCCATCCGCCGACACGTCAACTCCCAAGTATCTGAAAACATTCACTTCTTTGTATTTAATTCCTCATAATTTAAGCCCACCCTTCTCCCGAACACCCTAGAATTTGCTACTTTTACAACCCCATCTATAAATATATTAAACAACCATGGTGACATTACACATCCCTGTCTAAGACCTATTTTTACCGGGAAGTAGTCTCCCTCTCTTCTACACACCCTAACTTGAGCCTCACTATCCTCATAAAAACTCTTTACAGCATTTAACTTACCACCTATTCCATAAACTTGCAACATCTGTCACATTGCTCCTCTATCCACTCTATCATATGCCTTTTCTAAATCCATAAATGCAATAAAAACTTCCCTACCTTTATCTAAATACTGTTCACATATATGCTTCAATGTAAACACTTGATCTACACATCCCCTACCCACTCTAAAACCTCCTTGCTCATCCACAATCGTAAATTCTGTCTTACCTCTAATTCTTTCAATTATAACCCTAACATACATTTTTCCTGGTATACTCAGTAAACTTATTCCTCTATAATTTTTACAATCTCTTTTGTCCCCCTTCCCTTTATATAACGGGACTATACATGCTCTCCGCCAATCCCTAGGTACCTTCCCTTCTTTCATACATTTATTAAACAAAAATACCAACCACTCCAAAACTATATCCCCCGTGCTTTTAACATTTCTGTCATGATCCCGTCAGTTCCAGCTGCTTTACCCCCCTTTCATTCTACGTAATGCCTCATGCACCTCACCCACACTCACATCCTGTTCTTCTTCACTCCTAAAAGATGGTATACCTCCCTGGCCAGTGCATGAAATTACCGCCTCTCTTTCTTCGTCGACATTTAAAAGTTCCTCAAAATATTCTCGCCATCTACCCAATACCTCCAACTACCCATCTACGAACTCCCCTACTCTGTTTTTAACTGACAAATCCATTTGTTCCCTAGGCTTTGTTAACTTGTTTAACTCCAATTTTTTTTCTTATTTTCATTAAAATTTCTTGACAGTGCCTCTCTCAATCTATCATCTGCTCTCCTTTTGCACTCTCTCACCACTCTCTTCACCTTTCTTTTACTCTCCATTTACTCTGCTCTTCTTATAACACTTCTGCTTTGTAAATACCTCTCATAAGCTAACTTTTTCTCCTTTATCACACCCTTTACTTCATCTTTCCACCAATCACTCCTCTTTTCTCCTGCACCCACCCTCTTATAACCACAAACGTCTGCCCCACATTCTAATACTGCATCTTTAAAACTATTCCAACCCTCTTCAACCTGCCCACTACTCATACTTGCACCAGCCCACCTTTCTGCCAATAGTTGCTTATATCTCACCCGAACTTCCTCCTCACTTAGTTTATACACTTTCACCTCCCTCTTACTTGTTGTTGCCATTTTCCTCTTTTCCAATCTACCTCTTACTCTAACTGTAGCTACAACTAAACAATGATCCGATATATCAGTTGCCCCTCTATAAACGTGTACATCCTGGAACCTACCCATCAACCTTTTATCTACCAATACATAATCTAACAAACTACTTTCATTACGTGCTATATCATACCTTGTATATTTATTTATCCTCTTCATCATAAAAAATGTATTACTTATTACCAAGCCTCTTTCTACACATAGCTCAATTAAAGGCTCCCCATTTTCATTTACCCCTGGCACCCCAAATTTACCTACTACCCCCTCCACAACATTTTTACCCACTTTACAATTAAAATCCCCAACCACCATTACTCTCACATTTGGTTCAAAACTCCACATTCACTCAACATTTCCCAAAATCTTTC
The DNA here is from genome assembly GCF_038502225.1 of Cherax quadricarinatus. Taxonomy (NCBI): domain Eukaryota; kingdom Metazoa; phylum Arthropoda; class Malacostraca; order Decapoda; family Parastacidae; genus Cherax; species Cherax quadricarinatus. The sequence goes on along the minus strand of NC_091301.1, from coordinate 58,216,163 downwards.
TCTCTCCTCTACACTTCTCTCTTCTCCAGGTGCATATACGCTTACTATAACCCACTTTTCACATCCAACCTTTATTTTACTCCTACTCCACATACTCCTTGAATTAATACACTTATAGTCTCTCTTTCCTGCCATAACTTATCCTTCAACATTATTGCTACTCCTTCTTTAGCTCTAACTCTAATTAAATCCCCAGACCTAATCAAATTTATTCCTCTCCATTGAAACTCTCCCACCCCCTTCATCTTTGTTTCACTTAAAGCCAGTAAATCAAGCTTTTTCTCATTCATAACATCCACAATCATCTCTTTCTGATCATCTGCACAACATCCACGCACGTTCAGACTTCCCACTTTGACAATTTTCTTCTTATTAATATTATTAGTAATTATTACAGGAAAAGGGGTTACTAGCCCATTGTTCTCGGCATTTTAGTTGACTTTTACAACACGCATGGCTTACTATTAAGATAAAATCAAAGAAAACTCAGATGAGTGTGTATAAATAAACATGTACATGTATGTATAGTATGACCTAAGTGCAAGCAGAAGTAGCAAGACATACCTCTAATCTTGCATATTTATGAGACAGACAAAAGACACCAGCAATCCTACCATCATGTAAAAAAATTACAGGCTTTCGTTTCACACTAACTTGGCAAGACGGTAGTACCTCCCTAGGTGGTTGCTGTCTACCAACCTACTACCACAGGACGGTAGTACCTCCCTGGGTGGTTGCTGTCTACCAACCTACTACCACAAGACGGTAGTACCTCACTGGGTGGTTGCTGTCTACCAACCTACTACCACAAGACGGTAGTACCTCACTGAGTGGTTGCTGTCTACCAACCTACTACCACAAGACGGTAGTACCTCCCTGGGTGGTTGCTGTCTACCAACCTACTACCACAAGACGGTAGTACCTCACTGGGTGGTTGCTGTCTTCCAACCTACTACCACAGGACGGTAGTACCTCCCTGGGTGGTTGCTGTCTACCAACATACTACCACAGGACGGTAGTACCTCCCTGGGTGGTTGCTGTCTACCAACCTACTACCACAAGACGGTAGTACCTCCCTGGGTGGTTGCTGTCTACCAACCTACTACCACAGGACGTTAGTACCTCCCTGGGTGGTTGCTGTCTACCAACCTACTACCACAAGACGGTAGTACCTCCCTGGGTGGTTGCTGTCTAGCAACCTACTACCACAAGACGGTAGTACCTCACTGGGTGGTTGCTGTCTACCAACCTACTACCACAATACGGTAGTACCTACCTGGGTGGTTGCTGTCTACCAGCCTACTACCACAGGACGGTAGTACCTCCCTGGGTGGTTGCTGTCTACCAACCTACTACCACAGGACGGTAGTACCTCCCTGGGTGGTTACTGTCTACCAGCCTACTACCACAGGACGGTAGTACCTCCCTGGGTGGTTGCTGTCTACCAACCTACTACCACAGGACGTTAGTACCTCCCTGGGCGGTTGCTGTCTACCAACCTTCTACCACAAGACGGTAGTACCTCACTGGTTGGTTGCTGTCTACCCACCTACTACCACAGGACGGCAGTACCTCCATGGGTGGTTGCTGTCTACCAACCTAATACCACAATACGGTAGTACCTACCTGGGTGGTTGCTGTCTACCAGCCTACTACCACAGGACGGTAGTACCTCCCTGGGTGGTTGCTGTCTACCAACCTACTACCACAGGACGGTAGTACCTCCCTGGGTGGTTACTGTCTACCAGCCTACTACCACAGGACGGTAGTACCTCCCTGGGTGGTTGCTGTCTACCAACCTACTACCACAAGACAGTAGTACCTCCCTGAGTGGTTGCTGTCTACCAACCTACTACCACAAGACGGTAGTACCTCCCTGGTTGGTTGCTGTCTACCAGCCTACTACCACAAGACGGTAGTACCTCCCTGGGTAGTTCCTCTTTACCAACCAACTACCACAAGACGGTAGTACCTCCCTGGGTGGTTACTGTCTACCATCCTACTACCACAGGACGGTAGTACCTCCCTGGGTGGTTGCTGTCTACCAACCTACTACCACAAGACGGTAGTACCTCCCTGGGTGGTTGCTCTCTACCAACCAACTACCACAAGACGGTAGTACCTCCCAGGGTGGTTGCTATCTACCAACCTACTACCACAAGACGGTAGTACCTCCCTGGGTGGTTGCTGTCTACCAACCAACTACCACAAGACGGTAGTACCTCTCTGGGTGGTTGCTCTTTACCAACGAACTACCACAAGACGGTAGTACCTCCCTGGGTGGTTGCTGTCTACCAACCTACTACCACAGGACGGTAGTACCTCCCTGGGTGGTTGCTGTCTACCAACCTACTACCACAGGACGGTAGTACCTCCCTGGGTGGTTGCTGTCTACCAACCTACTACCACAAGACGGTAGTACCTCCCTGGGTGGTTGCTGTCTACCAACCTACTACCACAGGACGGTAGTACCTCCCTGGGTGGTTGCTGTCTACCAACCTACTACCACAAGACGGTAGTACCTCCCTGGGTGGTTGCTGTCTACCAACCTACTACCACAAGACGGTAGTACCTCCCTGGGTGGTTGCTGTCTACCAACCTACTACCACAGGACGGTAGTACCTCCCTGGGTGGTTGCTGTCTACCAACCTACTACCACAGGACGGTAGTACCTCCCTGGGTGGTTGCTGTCTACCAACCTACTACCACAAGACGGTAGTACCTCCCTGGGTGGTTGCTGTCTACCAACCTACTACCACAGGACGGTAGTACCTCCCTGGGTGGTTGCTGTCTACCAACCTACTACCACAGGACGGTAGTACCTCCCTGGGTGGTTGCTGTCTACCAACCTACTACCACAAGACGGTAGTACATCCCTGGGTGGTTGCTGTCTACCAACCTACTACCACAGGACGGTAGTATCTCCCTGGGTGGTTGCTGTCTACCAACCTACTACCACAGGACGGTAGTACCTCCCTGGGTGGTTGCTGTCTACCAACCTACTACCACAAGACGGTAGTACCTCCCTGGGTGGTTGCTGTCTACCAACCTACTACCACAGGACGGTAGTACCTCCCTGGGTGGTTGCTGTCTACCAACCTACTACCACAGGACGGTAGTACCTCCCTGGGTGGTTGCTGTCTACCAACCTACTACCACAAGACGGTAGTACCTCCCTGGGTGGTTGCGGTCTACCAACCTACTACCACAGGACGGTAGTACCTCCCTGGGTGGTTGCTGTCTACCAACCTACTACCACAAGACGGTAGTACCTCCCTGGGTGGTTGCTGTCTACCAACCTACTACCACAAGACGGTAGTACCCCCCTGGGTGGTTGCTGTCTACCAACCTACTACCACAGGACGGTAGTACCTCCCTGGGTGGTTGCTGTCTACCAACCTACTACCACAAGACGGTAGTACCACCCTGGGTGGTTGCTGTCTACCAACCTACTACCACAGGACGGTAGTACCACAGTGGGTGGTTGCTGTCTACCAACCTACTACCACAAGACGGTAGTACCTCCCTGGGTGGTTGCGGTCTACCAACCTACTACCACAGGACGGTAGTACCCCCCTGGGTGGTTGCTGTCTACCAACCTACTACCACAAGACGGTAGTACCTCAATGGGTGGTTGCTGTCTACCAACCTCCTACCACAGGACGGTAGTACCTCCCTGGGTGGTTGCTGTCTACCAACCTACTACCACAAGACGGTAGTACCCCCCTGGGTGGTTGCTGTCTACCAACCTACTACCACAAGACGGTAGTACCTCCCTGGGTGGTTGCTGTCTACCAACCTACTACCACAAGACGGTAGTACCTCCCTGGGTGGTTGCGGTCTACCAACCTACTACCACAGGACGGTAGTACCCCCCTGGGTGGTTGCTGTCTACCAACCTACTACCACAAGACGGTAGTACCTCCCTGGGTGGTTGCTGTCTACCAACCTACTACCACAAGACGGTAGTACCTCCCTGGGTGGTTGCTGTCTACCAACCTACTACCACAGGACGGTAGTACCTCCCTGGGTGGTTGCTGTCTACCAACCTACTACCACAGGACGGTAGTACCACCCTGGGTGGTTGCTGTCTACCAACCTACTACCACAGGACGGTAGTACCTCCCTGGGTGGTTGCTGTCTACCAACCTACTACCACAAGACGGTAGTACCTCCCTGGGTGGTTGCTGTCTACCAACCTACTACCACAGGACGGTAGTACCCCCTGTGTGGTTGCTGTCTACCAACCTACTACCACAAGACGGTAGTACCTCCCTGGGTGGTTGCTGTCTACCAACCTACTACCACAGGACGGTAGTACCTCCCTGGGTGGTTGCTGTCTACCAACATACTACCACAGGACGGTAGTACCTCCCTGGGTGGTTGCTGTCTACCAACCTACTACCACAAGTCGGTAGTACCCCCCTGGGTGGTTGCTGTCTACCAACCTACTACCACAGGACGGTAGTACCTCCCTGGGTGGTTGCTGTCTACCAACCTACTACCACAAGACGGTAGTACCACCCTGGGTGGTTGCTGTCTACCAACCTACTATCACAGGACGGTAGTACCACCCTGGGTGGTTGCTGTCTACCAACCTACTACCACAGGACGGTAGTACCTCCCTGGGTGGTTGCTGTCTACCAACCTACTACCACAGGACGGTAGTACCACCCTGGGTGGTTGCTGTCTACCAACCTACTACCTTTTATTTTTACCTGTGTAAATTTAAATTTCGCAATTTTATCAAGCAAATTGTTTTCCATGTAATAACTAAAGCATGCCTCTTCCTATAAGCTTCAAACCCTAAAGAGGTCTGAATCTTAATACAAAGCCTCTAAATAGTGATTTTGATCTATGTCGGTGTAAATTTTCCAATTATTTTGCCAATTTTATCAAAGTGGTTTTCCAGAAAATAAAAAATCACATATTTTTTCTTTCAGAATTGTAAAGAATTATTAAAAGAATTAACATGTTAAAAACAAACTGGATAAAATAAAAGTGTTCTGAGTTATGGCGTGTTTAAGTTTAACAATGAGACTTTTTCTAATATTTCTGAACATTTTAAGAGACATTTTCGTTTGCCTTTTTAATTTTTTTTAATTACCGTTTTTTTTACAATTTAATTACTGCTTTTGTTACAATTTAATTACTGTTTAATTACTGTTTTTTTTGTAATCACGCACTGCAGGAAGCTTACAGCACTTCGCCGTCTCGCATCTGCTTGACAGTATGGGTTGCAAGATCCTGTACGAGGCACAAGTACGCTCACACCTTGAGTATGCTCCACTTTCTTGGTTTGCCTGCCCCCCCTCTCACCTGCGACTGCTTGACAGAGTAGAGAACAGAGCAAGACGTCTCATCTCTCGCCTGGACCCATCCTGGATAGATCTGTCATTTCAGCAGAGCCTTCAACATAGGAGGGATGTGGGTGGCCTTACTGTTATGTACAAGGCCAATATTGTCAAAAATACCACACTTGGATCCACTTCGAGGACAGCGTGAAACAAGCTTTTATGCCACAAGACGGGCAGCCAGCAGCAACTTTACTCTGGCTGTACCCTTCTCCAGAACATCACTCCATCTGAGATCATACATACCCAGGATGACTCGAGTATGGAACACATTCGTACAGCATAATGATGTCAACGAGATAAAGTCAGTTGATCAAATGAAAATGCTGGCCCACAGATGGCTCCAACTTCATCCTGTTTCCTACTTGTATGTCTCATAACAATAAAAATGCTTTCAAATGATCTGATGTAGGTAACAGCTCTTAGCTTGCCAATAAAGTTAGGAATCCTTAACCTGTAAATAGCTTGTCAATAAAGTTAGGAATCCTTAACCTGTAAATAGCTTGTCAATAAAGTTAGGAATCCTTAACCTGTAAATAGCTTGTCAATAAAGCTAGGGATCCTTAACCTTGTCAAACCCTGTGTAAAAAAAACAAAAACAAAAGAATTGCAAAAAAATAAAATCTTTATCTTTATCATTATCTTTTAAAACACCTTATTCGATCCTTTTCAAGAATTTCAACTCATGATTGATGTCTCGTGAGTATAAATCCTGGAACTTTGTGCGACTATTTCCAGGTGTTGTATCTGATTAGCTTCACCTCATATGACATAATGGTGATAACATGCTGATAACATGATGATAACATAACATGCAGATAACATGATGATAACATAACATGCAGATAATATGATGATAACATAACATGCTGATAACATGATAACATAACATGCAGATAACATAACATAACATGCTGATAACATGATAACATGATGATAACATGCTGATAACATGATAACATGCTGAAAACATAACATGATAACATGAGAGCATGACGATGATAAATGTTAACATAACATGCTGATAATATGATACATAACATGCTGATAACATGATCATATATATGCTGAACAAGCTGAAAACATAACATGATGATGATAACATGATAACAAACATGCTGATAATATGATAACATAATGAAATTTCTAAGATAACATAACATGTCATTGATAACCATCTTAGATTTGCATAACATGCTGATAACATAACATGATAACATGCTGATAACATAACATGCTGATAATATAACATGATGATAACATGATAACATGCTGTTAACATAACATGCTGATAACATGATAACATAACATGCTGATAACATAACATAACATGCTGATAACATGATAACATAACATGCTGATAACATAACATGCTGTTAACATAACATGCTGATAACATAACATGATAACATGCTGATAACATAACATGCTGATAACATAACATGCTGTTAACATAACATGCTGATAACATGATAACATAACATGCTGATACACGACGATCCATGATAGCATCTTAAGTTCCACATTTTATGTAAGAAATTTGGTCATTAATTTTTCATATGATGACTTATGAATGTCTCTTTTGATTCCCATCAAATATTCAACACTAATAATCAATTTATGCTCACTCTGCACTTTTCCAATGGCGTGCATTGAGTCGTGCTGTGGGAGCGTGCTGCGGGGGCGCTGACCCCTGTTATCATCTTCAGGTGACCCCCAGTATCGTCTCCTGGGATCATATAGCGAGAGAAATGCATCTATTTAATTTTAGTTATTAATGTACATACGTATATTGTTTATTTTTATGTCAAACAATAAGATAATGGACGTTTTTTTCTAGTTTTCAGTCTTTTTATCCCAGTTTATAAAACTTTAAACTGTATAAAGGGCATGTGGCTGTCGGCTATTCAAAACTCCAGCCTTGGCACACGCCTCGACCCACAGATCATCCGTATTGGTGTTGCCCGTCTACTTGCCGCCCCTATTCTTGCCGAACACAGGTGTATTTATGGCAGTGAAGCAGCAGACCGATTCGGGTACCATGGTCTTGTGTGCCTTATATCCGAGGGAAAGATTGCAAGACATGAGGAGGTTAATAACATTATCAAGAGGAGCCTCACAACAGCTGGATGCCCAGCAGTAAGGGAGCCACCCTAACTATGCAGATCTGATGGCAGCCAGAAGCGTCCAGATGGTGTCAGCCTTCAAGCCTGGACAGACGGCAAGTAGGTGGTGTTGGACTACACATGTGCATTTACCTTGGATAACACCTATCTCCAATACACCAGGGAGTAAGGAGGGGCAGCTGCCAGCTTCAGGGAGTCCCAGAAGTCTAGAAAATACGGAGAACTTGTCCATCATTATATGTTTTCTCCCATAGACTCAGAGACCCTTGGCTCATGGGGAAAGAGTGCATCTAAGTTCCTTAAGGAGCTAAGCGAAAAACTCATCAGGATAGCTAGGGAACCCCGGGCAGCTAGTTTTCTGTTCCAGCGACTCAGCGCGGCTATTCAGACCGGTAATGCCTGCTGTATTTTGGGCACACGCCCCAGCTCTGAGGAGCTGGATGAGAATTTCGCATTATAATTAGAGAGAAACACGTAACAATATGTACTAGACATGCATCCAATGTACACCTCGTGTACTGTATACGCCATCTTTATATCAACAATGTATCTCTTAAACCTTTTGTACCATATTATGTAATAAAATGTACCTATTGGTAAAAAACGAATGAAAAGATGGGGTGGTATGGGAAGCTGAATATTCAAAAGGCTTCAGGAAGAAATCCAATATTCTTCCTTGAAGCCTTTTTATTCACTTTTCCGAGGCTGTGGGTCCCCCAATTTACACCAGAGGAGGACCCCATCACACACGCACACACACACATGTATATATATATATATATATATATATATATATATATATATATATATATATATATTATATATATATTATATAATATATATATATATATTTTTTTATTTTATTATCACACCGGCCGATTCCCACCAAGGCAGGGTGGCCCGAAAAAGAAAAACTTTCACCATCATTCACTCCATCACTGTCTTGCCAGAAGGGTGCTTTACACTACAGTTTTTAAACTGCAACATTAACACCCCTCCTTCAGAGTGCAGGCACTGTACTTCCCATCTCCAGGACTCAAGTCCGGCCTGCCGGTTTCCCTGAATCCCTTCATAAATGTTACTTTGCTCACACTCCAACAGCACGTCAAGTATTAAAAACCATTTGTCTCCATTCACTCCTATCAAACACGCTCACGCATGCCTGCTGGAAGTCCAAGCCCCTCGCACACAAAACCTCCTTTACCCCCTCCCTCCAACCCTTCCTAGGCCGACCCCTACCCCGCCTTCCTTCCACTACAGACTGATACACTCTTGAAGTCATTCTGTTTCGCTCCATTCTCTCTACATGTCCGAACCACCTCAACAACCCTTCCTCAGCCCTCTGGACAACAGTTTTGGTAATCCCGCACCTCCTCCTAACTTCCAAACTACGAATTCTCTGCATTATATTCACACCACACATTGCCCTCAGACATGATATCTCCACTGCCTCCAGCCTTCTCCTCGCTGCAACATTCATCACCCACGCTTCACACCCATATAAGAGCGTTGGTAAAACTATACTCTCATACATTCCCCTCTTTGCCTCCAAGGACAAAGTTCTTTGTCTCCACAGACTCCTAAGTGCACCACTCACTCTTTTTCCCTCATCAATTCTATGATTCACCTCATCTTTCATAGACCCATCCGCTGACACGTCCACTCCCAAATATCTGAATACGTTCACCTCCTCCATACTCTCTCCCTCCAATCTGATATTCAATCTTTCATCACCTAATCTTTTTGTTATCCTCATAACCTTACTCTTTCCTGTATTCACCTTTAATTTTCTTCTTTTGCACACCCTACCAAATTCATCCACCAATCTCTGCAACTTCTCTTCAGAATCTCCCAAGAGCACAGTGTCATCAGCAAAGAGCAGCTGTGACAACTCCCACTTTGTGTGTGATTCTTTATCTTTTAACTCCACGCCTCTTGCCAAGACCCTCGCATTTACTTCTCTTACAACCCCATCTATAAATATATTAAACAACCACGGTGACATCACACATCCTTGTCTAAGGCCTACTTTTACTGGGAAAAAATTTCCCTCTTTCCTACATACTCTAACTTGAGCCTCACTATCCTCGTAAAAACTCTTCACTGCTTTCAGTAACCTACCTCCTACACCATACACTTGCAACATCTGCCACATTGCCCCCCTATCCACCCTGTCATACGCCTTTTCCAAATCCATAAATGCCACAAAGACCTCTTTAGCCTTATCTAAATACTGTTCACTTATATGTTTCACTGTAAACACCTGGTCCACACACCCCCTACCTTTCCTAAAGCCTCCTTGTTCATCTGCTATCCTATTCTCCGTCTTACTCTTAATTCTTTCAATTATAACTCTACCATACACTTTACCAGGTACACTCAACAGACTTATCCCCCTATAATTTTTGCACTCTCTTTTATCCCCCTTGCCTTTATACAAAGGAACTATGCATGCTCTCTGCCAATCCCTAGGTACCTTACCCTCTTCCATACATTTATTAAATAATTGCACCAACCACTCCAAAACTATATCCCCACCTGCTTTTAACATTTCTATCTTTATCCCATCAATCCCGGCTGCCTTACCCCCTTTCATTTTACCTACTGCCTCACGAACTTCCCCCACACTCACAACTGGCTCTTCCTCACTCCTACAAGATGTTATTCCTCCTTGCCCTATACACGAAATCACAGCTTCCCTATCTTCATCAACATTTAACAATTCCTCAAAATATTCCTTCCATCTTCCCAATACCTCTAACTCTCCATTTAATAACTCTCCTCTCCTATTTTTAACAGACAAATCCATTTGTTCTCTAGGCTTTCTTAACTTGTTAATCTCACTCCAAAACTTTTTCTTATTTTCAACAAAATTTGTTGATAACATCTCACCCACTCTCTCATTTGCTCTCTTTTTACATTGCTTCACCACTCTCTTAACTTCTCTCTTTTTCTCCATATACTCTTCCCTCCTTGCATCACTTCTACTTTGTAAAAACTTCTCATATGCTAACTTTTTCTCCCTTACTACTCTCTTTACATCATCATTCCACCAATCGCTCCTCTTCCCTCCTGCACCCACTTTCCTGTAACCACAAACTTCTGCTGAACACTCTAACACTACATTTTTAAACCTACCCCATACCTCTTCGACCCCATTGCCTATGCTCTCATTAGCCCATCTATCCTCCAATAGCTGTTTATATCTTACCCTAACTGCCTCCTCTTTTAGTTTATAAACCTTTACCTCTCTCTTCCCTGATGCTTCTATTCTCCTTGTATCCCATCTACCTTTTACTCTCAGCGCAGCTACAACTAGAAAGTGATCTGATATATCTGTGGCCCCTCTATAAACATGTACATCCTGAAGTCTACTCAACAGTCTTTTATCTACCAATACATAATCCAACAAACTACTGTCATTTCGCCCTACATCATATCGTGTATACTTATTTATCCTCTTTTTCTTAAAATATGTATTACCTATAACTAAACCCCTTTCTATACAAAGTTCAATCAAAGGGCTCCCATTATCATTTACACCTGGCACCCCAAACTTACCTACCACACCCTCTCTAAAAGTTTCTCCTACTTTAGCATTCAAGTCCCCTACCACAATTACTCTCTCACTTGGTTCAAAGGCTCCTATACATTCACTTAACATCTCCCAAAATCTCTCTCTCTCCTCTGCATTCCTCTCTTCTCCAGGTGCATACACGCTTATTATGACCCACTTCTCGCATCCAACCTTTACTTTAATCCACATAATTCTTGAATTTACACATTCATATTCTCTTTTCTCCTTCCATAACTGATCATTTAACATTACTGCTACCCCTTCCTTTGCTCTAACTCTCTCAGATACTCCAGATTTAATCCCATTTATTTCCCCCCACTGAAACTCTCCCACCCCCCTCAGCTTTGTTTCGCTTAGGGCCAGGACATCCAACTTCTTTTCATTCATAACATCAGCAATCATCTGTTTCTTGTCATCCGCACTACATCCACGCACATTTAAGCAACCCAGTTTTATAAAGTTTTTCTTCTTCTCTTTTTTAGTAATTGTATACAGGAGAAGGGGTTACTAGCCCATTGCTCCCGGCATTTTAGTCGCCTCATACGACACGCATGGCTTACGGAGGAAAGATTCTTTTCCACTTCCCCATGGACAATAGAAGAAATAAAAAAGAACAAGAGCTATTTAGAAAAAGGAGAAAAACCTAGATGTATGTATATATATATATATGCATGTGCGTGTCTATGAAGTGTGACCAAAGTGTAAGTAGGAGTAGCAAGATATCCCTGTTATCTTAGCGTGTTTATGAGACAGAAAAAGAAACCAGCAATCCTACCATCATGCAAAACAGTTACAGGTTTTTGTTTCACAGTCATCTGGCAGGACGGTAGTACTTCCCTGGGTGGTTGCTGTCTACCAACCTACTACCTATATATATATATATATATATATATATATATATATATATATATATATATATATATATGTATGTATATAGAGGAAGGTACCACCTCTGGAATTGTCCTAGGGACCCTCATCCTTGCTTCAGCAAAAACTCAAGGTTTTCCCCGAAGCTGTTTGAATATTGTTTTTTCCTACCACCCCCTGTATTGAATTTTCTACGTAGTCTTTATTTGAAGACAAAAGAAATGACAAAATACTTTGAGAAAAATACAGTATTGAGTAGAACAACATACACAGCATCTCAGAACTACATCTCGATACTTCATCCAGCTTCCCGGCGGTAAGCCGCGTGCCAAGAATGCTGCAGGCATTTCCCCTCTGGATCGCAACACTGAGTCTCTGTGAGAGGAAGTTGGCCTCCCTGTGATCTTTGGTTTCTTTGATTAGTTTAAGTTTGATAAATATTGGGTACGTTAAGGTACCCTAACGTTATGGAATGTATAATTTAATTACATTACAATGTCGCCTGTTCGTAATATGGTAACAGCCATAACAAGCCCTTGCATATTAAATGCGATAATACGTAAACACGAGAGAAACTTTTAGAGAACCAACTGACCACGAAGACCCACCATTATTACGTTAACAATAAACGTTAAAAAATAGCGTTTTCATTACACCATCACACACTACATCTGACGTACTGAGGCTTAGTGACATACAAACGATGGTTGCCAGGATAATGGAAAAGAAGGTATCGTACTGTGACTGCAATACACAACCAGCACATAAGACTCGTGGATCTCTGTGTTCATTAAGAACTGCAAGAAACCCCTCTCGCGTGCTCTAAGTACACTATGGAGGAGGAGCTTGGACATGGGTGAAATTCCACAGTCACTTAAAACAACGGATAAAGCCCCACTCCATAAAGGTGGCAGCAGAGCATTAGCTAAGAACTATAGACCAATAGCTCTGACGTCCCACATCATAAAAATCTTTGAAAGAGTGATAAGAAGCAGGAATGCAAACCGCCTGGATTCCCAAAAACTGCACAATCCAGGGTAACATGGGTTCAGGGCAGGTCGCTCCTGCCTCTCACAACTACTGGATCACTATGATATGGCCTTGTATGCACTGGAAGAAAATCAGAATGCAGATGTAATATTCACAGACTTTGCAAAAGCGTTTGACAAATGAGATCATGGTGTAATAGCCCATAAAACACGTGCTAAAGAATAACTGGCAAAGTGGGGAGATGGATCTTCAACTTCCTAACCAATCGAACACAAAGAGTAGTGGTCAAGAGAGTTAAATTAAAGTCACTTAAAAACAACTCAGGGAATCTGTCTAATGTCCCACCATTACTGTACAAGCGAGCGGCCCATATCCTTTCGCATGCTATTTCATTACTTTTTAACAAGTCACTAGAAACTAGCACCTTCCTGAAACTACTCAAGATGGCAAGGGTTACACCAATACATAAAGGTGGTGACCCTACAGACTTAAGCAACTATAGGCCAATATCAAACTTACCATTGCTATCCAAAATCTTTGAGAAACTCGTGCACAGGAGACTATATTCATTTATAACAGCACAAAATATACTCAACCCCTGCCAATTTGGATTTAGGAAAAATAAAAGCACTAATGATGCAATCATAAAAATGCTAGATCTGCTTTACACAGCATTGAAAAATAAGGAATATCCACTAGGAATTTTTATTGACCTAAGAAAAGCTTTTGATACAGTAGACCACGACATCCTACTCCACAAACTTGACCATTACGGTATAAGAGGCCATGCGCTTACTTATTTTAAATCTTACCTTACTAATAGGTATCAGTATGTTACCATTAAAGACACAGCATCAACAACACGGCCACTTGATACTGGAGTTCCGCAGGGAAGTGTCCTTGGTCCCCTGCTCTTCCTCATATACATCAATGATCTTCCAAACGTATCCCAACACCAGAAACCCAAACTCTTTGCTGACGACACGACTTATGTCATCTCTCACCCTAATCTTGCCACCCTCAACACCATTGTTAACGAGGAGCTGATCAAAATATCGACTTGGATGACAACCAATAAACTTACGCTTAACACTGACAAAACCTACTATATTACGTTTGGTAGCAGAGCAGGAGATGCACAAATTAACATTAAGATCGACAACACTCTAATTACCAGACATAATGAGGGCAAATTCCTAGGCCTATACCTTGACAACAACCTGAATTTCAGCACCCATATCCAACACATAACCAAAAAAGTATCCAAAACAGTTGGGATCCTCTCCAAGATACGATACTACGTGCCGCAAAATGCCCTTCTCACACTATACCACTCACTTATTTATCCATACCTCACCTCTGCTATTTGTGATTGGGGATCAACTGCAGCAACACATTTAAAGCCAATAATAACCCAACAAAAAGCTGCAGTAAGAATAATCACTAAATCCCATCCCTGGCAACACCCCCCCCCCCACTCGTCATAGAACTAAACTTACTCCCTGTTCAGTACATCCACACTTACTACTGTGCAATCTACATCTACAGGACCTTAAACTCCAATATCAACTTTGACCTAAAACGCTTTCTTGATAGTTGTGACAGAACCCACAGGCATAACACCAGACACAAACATCTCTACGACATTCCCCATGTCCGACTAAACATTTACAAAAATTCAATGTATGTCAAAGGCCCTAAAATCTGGAACAACCTACCTGAGAACTCTAGAACTGCAGACACATTCATCACCTTCAAAACTACCATTAGAAAACATGTTATCTCCCTGATAAACCCCATCAACTAACTACACGAATACCACCTGGTGGTTCTCACTTACACTCACTCACCCATTTGACCATAAACAGAAATATTAATCTCAATCTTAAAATAATGAATCCTATGATACTCCAATACTGAAACTATGTACTGTGCCAAAAACAAAAGCATTCACATTGCTAAACTCACAAACTAGTATTTAGTCACTTAGCCATAATACCAACTTACCTCATAATTTGTAATATTTTAAAATAAAGAATTAAACTAAGTCTGCCCGAAATGCCTAGCCATGCTAGGCGTTCCAGTGGTACACTCTGTAATCATTATTTAACTACATGTAAACCACACAACAACCAAATTCTGTAAATTCAACATTGAAATCTTTATAGAGAATAAACTCTGAAATCGGAGCTGCCATAGTGACCAGCTCTGATCCACAATGCAGAGTACTAGCCTCCATCCTGTTCCTCATCCTCATATCATACATAAACAGAGATGTAACCCACAGCACCGTATTGTCCTTTGCAGATGATTTTGGATCTGCATGAGGCTGTTATCTGCTGAGGACGCGGTTAACCTCCAAGAAGACATAAACAAAGTTTTCCAGTGGGCAACGGAAAACAATATGATGTTCAATGAGGACAAATTCCAACTACTCCGTTATAGAAAACTGGAGGGGATAATAACTAGAACAGAGTATACTACAAACTCTGGCCATAAAATAGAGCGGAAAAATAATGTAAGGGGCCTGGGAGTAGTAATGTCTGAGGATCTCACTTTCAAGGATCATAATGCCACGATCACAAGTGCAAAGAAAATGATAGGATGGATAATGAGAACGGTCAAAAGGAGAGATGCCAAGCCAATGATGATCATTTTCAAATCACTTATTCTCTCTAGGCTGGAATACGGTACATGAGGTGTACATGGGATGCATGTCTAGTACATATTCTTACGTGTTTCTCTCTAATTATAATGCGAAAATCTCATCCAGCTCCTCAGAGCTGGGGTGTGCGCCCAAAATACAGTAGGCATTACCGGTCTGAATATCCGTGCTGAGTCGCTGGAACAGAAAACTAGCTGCCCTGGGATCCCTAATTATCCTGATGAGTCTTTCGCTTAGCTCCTTAAGGAACTTAGATGCACTCTTTCCCCATGAGCCAAGGGTCTCTGAGTCTATGGGAGAAAACATATAATGATGGACAAGTTCTCCGTATTTTCTAGACTTCTGGGACTCCCTGAAGCTGGCAGTTGCCCCTCCTTCCTCCCTGGTGTATTGGAGATAGGTGTTATTCAAGGTAGATGCACATGTGTAGTCCAACACCACCTACTTGCCGTCTGTCCAGGTTTGAAGGCTGACACCATCTGGACGCTTCTGGCTGCCATCAGATCTGCATAGTTAGGGTGGCTCCCTTACTGCTGGGCATCCAGCTGTTGTGAGGCTCCTCTTGATAATGTTATTAACCTCCTCATGTCTTGCAATCTTTCCCTCGGATATAAGGCACACAAGACCATGGTACCCGAATCGGTCTGCTGTTTCACTGCCATAAATACACCTGTGTTCGGCAAGAATAGGGGCGGCAAGTAGACGGGCAACACGAATACGGATGATCTGTGGGTCGAGGCGTGTGCCAAGGCTGGAGTTTTGAATAGCCGACAGCCACATGCCCTTTATACAGTTTAAAGTTTTATAAACTGGGATAAAAAGACTGAAAACTAGAAAAAACGTGCATTATCTTATTGTTTGACATAAAAATAAACAATATACATATGTACATTAATAACTAAAATTAAATAGATGCATTTCTCTCGCTGTATGATCCCAGGAGACGATAGTGGGGGTCACCTGAAGATGATAACAGGGGTCAGCGCCCCCGCAGTACGCTCCCACAGCACGACTCAATGCACGCCATTGGAAAAGTGCAGAGTGAGCATAAATTGATTATTAGTGTTGAATATTTGATGGGAATCAAAAGAGACATTCATAAGTCATCATATGAAAAATTAATGACCAAATTTCTTTCATAAAATGTGGATCTCTGTGTTCATTAAGAACTGCAAGAAACCCCTCTCGCGTGCTCTAAGTACACTATCGAGGAGGAGCTTGGACATGGGTGAAATTCCACAGTCACTTAAAACAACGGATAAAGCCCCACTCCATAAAGGTGGCAGCAGAGCATTAGCTAGAAACTTTAGACCAATAGCTCTGACGTCCCACATCATAAAAATCTTTGAAAGAGTGATAAGAAGCAGGAATGCAAACCGCCTGGATTCCCAAAAACTGCACAATCCAGGGTAACATGGGTTCAGGGCAGGTCGCTCCTGCCTCTCACAACTACTGGATCACTATGATATAGCCTTGGATGCACTGGAAGAAAATCAGAATGCAGATGTAATATTCACAGACTTTGCAAAAGCGTTTGACAAATGCGATCATGGTGTAATAGCCCATAAAATACGTGCTAAAGAATAACTGGCAAAGTGGGGAGATGGATCTTCAACTTCCTAACCAATCGAACACAAAGAGTAGTGGTCAAGAGAGTTAAATCGGAGCTGCCATAGTGACGAGCTCTGATCCACAAGGCAGAGTACTAGCCCCCATCCTGTTCCTCATCCTCATATCATACATAAACAGAGATGTAACCCACAGCACCGTATTGTCCTTTGCAGATGATTTTGGATCTGCATGAGGCTGTTATCTGCTGAGGACGCGGTTAACCTCCAAGAAGATATAAACAAAGTTTTCCAGTGGGCAACGGAAAACAATATGATGTTCAATGAGGACAAATTCCAACTACTCCGTTATGGAAAACTGGAGGGGATAATAACTAGAACAGAGTATACTACAAACTCTGGCCATAAAATAGAGCGGAAAAATAATGTAGGGGGCCTGGGAGTAGTAATGTCTGAGGATCTCACTTTCAAGGATCACAACAGTGCCACGATCACAAGTGCAAAGAAAATGATAGGATGGATAATGAGAACGGTCAAAACGAGAGATGTCAAGCCAATGATGATCATTTTCAAATCACTTATTCTCTCTAGGCTGGAATATTGCTGTACGTTCACATCTCCGCTCAAAGCAGGTGAAAGTGCAGATCTAGAGAGTGTACAGAAATCCTTTACTGCACGTATAAGTTCTGTCAAGCACCTTAACTACTGGGAACGCTTGAAAGCACTTGACTTGTACTCGTTGGAACGCAGGAGGGAGAGATATATCATAATCTACACTTGGAAAATCCTAGAAGGAATGATCTTAAATCTGCACACAGAAATCACTCCCTACGAATGTGAAAGATTTGGCAGGCGATGCAAAATACTCCGAATTAAAAGTAGGGGCGCCATTGGTACACTAAGAGAAAACACCATAAGTGTCCGGGGCCCAAGACTGTTCAACAGCCTCCCACCAAGCATAAGGGGAATTACCAATAAACCCCTGGCTAGTGGCCTTCAAGAGAGAGCTGGACAGATACCTAAAGTCAGTGCCAGATCAGCCAGGCTGTGGCTCGTACGTTGGACTGTGTGCGGTCAGCAGTAACAGTCTGGCTGATCAGGCCCTGATCCACGGGGAGGCCTGATCATGGACCGGGCCGCTGGGCGTTGATCCCCGGAATAACCTCCAGGGAGACTCCAGGTAGATGTCATGGTTATTTGTGTATTGCTACAATAGGCTGAGTACTAATTGTAAATTTAAAAACATAATTCAGACCTTTTATTTAGAAAATGTAACAATCTTGATATTATTAATATTGCTCTATATGAATGGATAACAATATTTTCGCAATATAACTACATCTATCCTATCATATGTTAGAAAATACGATGGGACATATTACGAATGACTCATTTTTTACGGTGAATTATACCCTACACACTAACAATATTTACACAAAATTCTACAGCAACAAAAAGTACGCATGGAGGCAAAAGTCTTTATAGTTGAAATGGATACACTGCAGTTCAGGCTTTTTTTTTCCACCTGGAAATGTTCGTTTCCATGAAAAGCTGAGCTTTGATGGCCTGGAAAGTTATTTAGAAAAAACATTCCTCCTGTCATATTTTTTTTTCGTTACAGCAGTTGCACTTAAATGTTGGCTGGAGAATGATTTTGTCTTTTGTTGTAAGTGATCTTCAGAGAAACTGATGGTTAATAAGGTAAATATTCCATGGAAATAACAGCATAGGAGGCTGATTAAATCTTCTGTTTGGAGAAACTGAAGAGATCGAGTTAGAGAGAAGTACTGAGAACGATGCTTGTTATTGACACGAGTGGTGGTGCTGGACACTGACGTGTGTGGTGGTGTTGGACACTGACGTGTGTGGTGGTGTTGGACACTGACGTGTGTGGTGGTGTTGGACACTGACGTGTGTGGTGGTGTTGGACACTGACGTGTGTGGTGGTGTTGGACACTGACGTGTGTGGTGGTGTTGGACACTGACGTGTGTGGTGGTGTTGGACACTGACGTGTGTGGTGGTGTTGGACACTGACGTGAGTGGTGGTGCTGGACACTGACGTGTGTGGTGGTGTTGGACACTGACGTGTGTGGTGGTGTTGGACACTGACGTGTGTGGTGGTGTTGGACACTGACGTGTGTGGTGGTGTTGGACACTGACGTGTGTGGTGGTGTTGGACACTGACGTGTGTGGTGGTGTTGGACACTGACGTGTGTGGTGTGTTGGACACTGACGTGGTGTTGGACACTGACGTGTGTGGTGGTGTTGGACACTGACGTGTGTGGTGGTGCTGGACACTGACGTGTGTGGTGGTGCTGGACACTGACGTGTGTGGTGGTGTTGGACACTGACGTGTGTGGTGGTGCTGGACACTGACGTGTGTGGTGGTGTTGGACACTGACGTGTGTGGTGGTGCTGGACACTGACGTGTGTGGTGGTGCTGACGTGTCTGGTGGTGCTGCACACTGACGTGTGTGGTGGTGCTGGACACTGACGTGTGTGGTGGTGCTGGACACTGACGTGTGTGGTGGTGCTGGACACTGACGTGTGTGGTGGTGCTGGACACTGACGTGTGTGGTGGTGCTGGACACTGACGTGTGTGGTGGTGCTGGAGACTGACGTGTGTGGTGGTGCTGCACACTGACGTGTGTGGTGGTGCTGGACACTGACGTGTGTGGTGGTGCTGGACACTGACGTGTGTGGTGGTGCTGGAGACTGACGTGTGTGGTGCTGCTGGACACTGACGTGTGTGGTGGTGCTGGAGACTGACGTGTGTGGTGGTGCACACTGACGTGTGTGGTGGTGCTGGACACTGACTGTGTGTGGTGGTGCTGGACACTGACGTGTGTGGTGTTGCTGGACACTGACGTGTGTGGTGGTGCACTGACGTGTGTGGTGGTGCTGGACACTGACGTGTGTGGTGGTGCTGACGTGTGTGGTGGTGTTGGACACTGACGTGTGTGGTGGTGCTGGACACTGACGTGTGTGGTGGTGTTGGACACTGACGTGTGTGGTGGTGTTGGACACTGACGTGTGTGGTGGTGCTGGACACTGACGTGTGTGGTGGTGTTGGACACTGACGTGTGTGGTGGTGTTGGACACTGACGTGTGTGGTGGTGTTGGACACTGACGTGTGTGGTGGTGCTGGACACTGACGTGTGTGGTGGTGCTGGACACTGACGTGTGTGGTGGTGCTGGACACTGACGTGTGTGGTGGTGTTGGACACTGACGTGTGTGGTGGTGTTGGACACTGACGTGTGTGGTGGTGTTGGACACTGACGTGTGTGGTGGTGTTGGACACTGACGTGTGTGGTGGTGTTGGACACTGACGTGTGTGGTTGTGTTGGACACTGACGTGTGTGGTGGTATTGGACACTGACGTGTGTGGTGGTGTTGGACACTGACGTGAGTGGTGGTGTTGGACACTGTGTGTGGTGGTGTTGGACACTGACGTGTGTGGTGGTGTTGGACACTGACGTGTGTGGTGGTGTTGGACACTGACGTGAGTAGTGGTGCTGGACACTGACACTGACGTGTGTGGTGGTGCTGGACACTGACGTGTGTGGTGGTGCTGGACACTGACGTGTGTGGTGGTGTTGGACACTTACGTGTGTGGTGGTGTTGGACACTGACGTATGTGGTGGTGCTGGACACTGACGTGTGTGGTGGTGCTGGACACTGACGTGTGTGGTGGTGTTGGACACTGACGTGTGTGGTGGTGATGGACACTGACGTGAGTGGTGGTGTTGGAGACTGACGTGTGTGGTGGTGCTGGACACTAACGTGTGTGGTGGTGCTGGACACTGACGTGTGTGGTGGTGCTGGACACTGACGTGTGTGGTGGTGTTGGACACTGACGTGTGTGGTGGTGCTGGACACTGACGTCAGTGGTGGTGCTGGACACTAACGTGTGTGGTGGTGCTGGACACTGACGTGTGTAGTGGTGCTGCACACTGACGTGTGTGGTGGTGCTGGACACTGACGTGTGTGGTTGTGCTGGACACTTTCGAGTGTGGTGGTGTTGGACACTGACGTGTGTGGTGGTGCTGGAGACTGACTTGTGTGGTGGTGCTGCACACTGACGTGTGCGGTGGTGCTGGACACTGACGTGTGTGGTAGTGTTGGACACTGACGTGTGTGGTGGTGCTGGACACTGACGTGTGTGGTGGTGCTTGACACTGACATGTGTGGTGGTGCTTCACACTGACGTGTGTGGTGGTGCTGGACACTGACGTGAGTGGTGGTGCTGGACACTGACGTGTGTGGTGGTGCTGGAGACTGACGTGTGTGGTGGTGCTGGACACTGACGTGTGTGGTGGTGCTGGAGACTGACGTGTGTGGTGGTGCTGCACACTGACGTGTGTGGTGGTGCTGGACACTGACGTGTGTGGTGGTGTTGGACACTGACGTGTGTGGTGGTGTTGGACACTGACGTGTGTGGTGGTGTTAAACACTGACGTGTGTGGTGGTGCTGGACACTAACGTGTGTGGTGGTGTTGGACACTGACGTGTGTGGTGGTGTTGGACACTGACGTGTGTGGTGGTGTTGGACACTGACGTGAGTGGTGGTGTTGGACACTGACGTGTGTGGTGGTGTTGGACACTGACGTGTGTGGTGGTGTTGGACACTGACGTGTGTGGTGGTGTTGGACACTGACGTGAGTGGTGGTGCTGGACACTGACGTGTGTGGTGGTGCTGGACACTGACGTGTGTGGTGGTGCTGGACACTGACGTGTGTGGTGGTGCTGGACACTGACGTGTGTGGTGGTGTTGGACACTGACGTGTGTGGTGGTGTTGGACACTGACGTGTGTGGTGGTGGTGGACACTGACGTGTGTGGTGGTGATGGACACTTACGTGAGTGGACGTGTTGGAGACTGACGTGTGTGGTGGTGCTGGACACTAACGTGTGTGGTGGTGCTGGACACTGACGTGTGTGGTGGTGCTGGACACTGACGTGTGTGGTGGTGTTGGACACTGACGTGTGTGATGGTGCTGGACACTGACGTGAGTGGTGGTGCTGCACACTGACGTGTGTGGTGGTGCTGGACACTGACGTGTGTGGTGGTGCTGGACACTGACGTGTGTGGTGGTGCAGGACACTGACGTGTGTGGTGGTGCTGGACACTGATGTGTGTGGTGGTACTGCACACTGACGTGTGTGGTGGTGCTGGAGACTGACGTGTGTGGTGGTGCTGCACACTGACGTGTGTGGTGGTGCTGGACACTGACGTGAGTGGTGGTGCTGGACACTGACGTGTATGGTGGTGCTGGAGACTGACGTGTGTGGTGGTGCTGGACACTGACGTGAGTGGTGGTGCTGGGCACTGACGTGTGTGGTGGTGCTGGACACTGAGGTGTGTGGTGGTGCTGGACACTGACGTGTGTGGTGGTGCTAGACACTGACGTGTGGTGGTGATGCACACTGACGTGTGTGGTGGTGCTGGACACTGACGTGTGTGGTGGTGCTGGACACTGACGTGTGTGGTGGTGCTGCACACTGACGTGTGTGGTGGTGCTGGACACTGACGTGTGTGGTGGTGCTGGACACTGACGTGTGTGGTGGTGCTGGACACTGACGTGTGTGGTGGTGCTGGACACTGACGTGTGTGGTGGTGTTGGACACTGACGTGTGTGGTGGTGCTGCACACTGACGTGTGGTGGTGCTGCACACTGACGTGTGTGGTGGTGTTGGACACTGACGTGTGTGGCGGTGCTGGACACTGACGTGTGTGGTGGTGCTGCACACTGACGTGTGTGGTGGTGCTGGACACTGACGTGTGTGGTGGTGTTGGCCACTGACGTGTGTGGTGGTGTTGGACACTGACGTGTGTGGTGGTGCTGGACACTGACGTGTGTGGTGGTGCTGGACACTGACGTGAGTGGTGGTGCTGGACACTGACGTGAGTGGTGATGTTGGACACTGACGTGAGTGGTGGTGCTGGACACTGACGTGAGTGGTGGTGTTGGACACTGACGTGAGTGGTGGTGTTGGACACTGACGTGAGTGGTGGTGCTGGACACTGACGTGAGTGGTGATGTTGGACACAGACGTGTGTGGTGATGTTGGACACTGAAGTGAGTGGTGATGTTGGACACTGACGTGAGTGGTGATGCTGGACACTGACGTGTGTGGTGATGTTTGACACTGACGTGAGTGGTGGTGCTGGACATTGACGTGAGTGGTGGTGCTGGACACTGACGTCAGTGGTGGTGCTGGAAACTCACGTCAGTGTTGCTGCTGGACACTGACGTGAGTGGTGGTGTTGGACTCTGACGTGAGTGGTGGTGCTGGACACTGACGCGAGTGGTGGTGTTGGACACTGACGCGAGTGGTGGTGTTGGACACTGACGTGAGTGGTGATGTTGGACACTGACGTGAGTGGTGGTGCTGGACACTGACGTGTGTGGTGGTGCTGGACACTGACGTGAGTGGTGGTGCTGGACACTGACGTGAGTGGTGATGTTGGACACAGAAGTGTGTGGTGATGTTGGTCACTGAAGTGAGTGGTGGTGCTGGACACTGACGTGTGTGGTGATGTTTGACACTGAAGTGAGTGGTGGTGCTGGACATTGACGTGAGTGGTGGTGCTGGACATTGACGTGAGTGGTGGTGCTGGACACTCACGTCAGTGTTGCTGCTGGATACTGACGTGAGTGGTGGTGCTTGACACTGACGTGAGTGGTGGTGTTGGACACTGACGCGAGTGGTGGTGTTGGACACTGACGCGAGTGGTGATGTTGGACACTGACGTGAGTGGTGGTGCTGGACACTGACGTGAGTGGTTGTGCTGGACACTGACGTGAGTGGTGGTGTTGGACACTGACGTGTGTGGGGGTGCTGGACACTGACGTGTGTGGTAATGTTGGACACTGACCTGTGTGGTTGTGTTCGACACTGACGTGAGTGATGGTGCTGGACACTGACGTGAGTGGTGGTGTTGGACACTGACGTGAGTGGTGGTGCTGGACACTGACGTGTGTGGTTGTGTTGGACACTGACGTCAGTGTTGGTGCTGGACACTGACGTCATTGGTGGTGCTGGACACTGACGTCAGTGGTGCTGCTGGACACTGACGTGTGTGGTGGTGTTGGACACTGACGTGAGTGGTTGTGCTGGACACTGACGTCTGTGCTGGTGCTGGACACTGACGTCAGTGGTGGTGCTGGACACTGACGTCAGTGGTGGTGCTGGACACTGACGTCAGTGGTGGTGCTGGACACTGACGTGTGTGGTGGTGCTGGACACTGACGTGTGTGGTGGTGTTGGACACTGACGTGTGTGGTGGTGTTGGACACTGACGTGTGTGGTGGTGTTGGACACTGACGTGTGTGGTGGTGCTGGACACTAACGTGTGTGGTGGTGTTGGACACTGACGTGTGTGGTGGTGTTGGACACTGACGTGTGTGGTGGT
This sequence comes from Cherax quadricarinatus, assembly GCF_038502225.1. Lineage (NCBI taxonomy): Eukaryota > Metazoa > Arthropoda > Malacostraca > Decapoda > Parastacidae > Cherax > Cherax quadricarinatus. Next base: position 58,191,598 of record NC_091301.1, on the reverse strand, counting down.
ATTGGACACTGACGTGTGTGGTGGTGTTGGACACTGACGTGAGTGGTGGTGTTGGACACTGACGTGTGTGGTGGTGTTCGACACTGACGTGTGTGGTGGTGTTGGACACTGACGTGTGTGGTGGTGTTGGACACTGACGTGAGTGGTGGTGCTGGACACTAACGTGTGTGGTGGTGCTGGACACTGACGTGTGTAGTGGTGCTGCACACTGACGTGTGCGGTGGTGCTGGACACTGACGTGTGTGGTTGTGCTGGACACTGACGTGTGTGGTGGTGTTGGACACTGACGTGTGTGGTGGTGCTGGACACTGACGTGTGTGGTGGTGCTGGACACTGACGTGTGTGGTGGTGCTGGACACTGACGTGTGTGGTGGTGTTGGACACTGACGTGTGTGGTGGTGTTGGACACTGACGTGTGTGGTGGTGCTGGACACTGACGTGTGTGGTGGTGCTGGACACTGACGTGTGTGGTGGTGTTGGACACTGACGTGTGTGGTGGTGATGGACACTGACGTGAGTGGTCGTGTTGGAGACTGACGTGTGTGGTGGTGCTGGACACTAACGTGTGTGGTGGTGCTGGACACTGACGTGTGTAGTGGTGCTGGACACTGACGTGTGTGGTGGTGTTGGACACTGACGTGTGTGGTGGTGCTGGACACTGACGTCAGTGGTGGTGCTGGACACTAACGTGTGTGGTGGTGCTGGACACTGACGTGTGTAGTGGTGCTGCACACTGACGTGTGCGGTGGTGCTGGACACTGACGTGTGTGGTTGTGCTGGACACTGACGTGTGTGGTGGTGTTGGACACTGACGTGTGTGGTGGTGCTGGAGACTGACTTGTGTGGTGGTGCTGCACACTGACGTGTGCGGTGGTGCTGGACACTGACGTGTGTGGTAGTGTTGGACACTATCGTGTGTGGTGGTGCTGGACACTGACGTGTGTGGTGGTGCTGGACACTGACATGTGTGGTGGTGCTTCACACTGACGTGTGTGGTGGTGCTGGACACTGACGTGAGTGGTGGTGCTGGACACTGACGTGTGTGGTGGTGCTGGAGACTGACGTGTGTGGTGGTGATGGACACTGACGTGTGTGGTGGTGCTGGAGACTGACGTGTGTGGTGGTGCTGCACACTGACGTGTGTGGTGGTGCTGGACACTGACGTGTGTGGTGGTGTTGGACACTGACTTGTGTGGTGATGCTGCACACTGACGTGTGTGCTGGCGCTGGACACTGACGTGTGTGGTGCTGCTGGACACTGACGTGTGTGGTGGTGCTGGAGACTGACGTGTGTGGTGGTGCTGCACACTGACGTGTGTGGTGGTGTTGGACACTGACTTGTGTGGTGGTGCTGCACACTGACGTGGTGGTGCTGCACACTGACGTGTGTGGTGGTGCTGGACACTGACGTGTGTGGCGGTGCTGGACACTGACGTGTGTGGTGGTGCTGCACACTGACGTGTGTGGTGGTGCTGGACACTGACGTGTGTGGTGGTGTTGGCCACTGACGTGTGTGGTGGTGTTGGACACTGACGTGTGGGGTGGTGCTGGACACTGACGTGTGTGGTGGTGCTGGACACTGACGTGAGTGGTGGTGCTGGACACAAACGTGAGTGGTGATGTTGGACACTGACGTGAGTGGTGGTGCTGGACACTGACGTGAGTGGTGGTGTTGGACACTGACGTGAGTGGTGGTGCTGGACACTGACGTGAGTGGTGATGCTGGACACAGACGTGTGTGGTGATGTTGGACTCTGAAGTGAGTGGTGATGTTGGACACTGACGTGAGTGGTGGTGCTGGACACTGACGTGTGTGGTGATGTTTGACACTGACGTGAGTGGTGGTGCTGGACATTGACGTGAGTGGTGGTGCTGGACACTGACGTCAGTGGTGGTGCTGGAAACTCACGTCAGTGTTGCTGCTGGACACTGACGTGAGTGGTGGTGTTGGACACTGACGTCAGTGGTGGTGCTGGACACTGACGTGAGTGGTGGTGCTGGACACTGACGTGAGTGGTGGTGTTGGACACTGACGTGAGTGGTGGTGTTGGACACTGACGTGAGTGGTGATGTTGGACACTGACGTGAGTGGTGGTGCTGGACACTGACGTGTGTGGTGGTGCTGGACACTGACGTGAGTGGTGGTGCTGGACACTGACGTGAGTGGTGATGTTGGACACAGACGTGTGTGGTGATGTTGGTCACTGAAGTGAGTGGTGGTGCTGGACACTGACGTGTGTGGTGATGTTTGACACTGACGTGAGTGGTGGTGCTGGACATTGACGTGAGTGGTGGTGCTGGACACTGACGTCAGTGGTTGTGCTGGAAACTCACGTCAGTGTTGCTGCTGGATACTGAGGTGAGTGGTGGTGCTGGACACTGACGTGAGTGGTGGTGTTGGACACTGACGCGAGTGGTGGTGTTGGACACTGACGCGAGTGGTGATGTTGGACACTGACGTGAGTGGTGGTGCTGGACACTGACGTGAGTGGTGGTGCTGGACACTGACGTGAGTGGTGGTGTTGGACACTGACGTGTGTGGTGGTGCTGGACACTGACGTGTGTGGTGGTGTTGGACACTGACGTGTGTGGTGGTGTTGGACACTGACGTGTGTGGTGGTGCTGGACACTGACGTGTGTGGTGGTGCTGGACACTGACGTGTGTGGTGGTGTTGGACACTGACGTGTGTGGTGGTGATGGACACTGACGTGAGTGGTGGTGTTGGACACTGACGTGAGTGGTGGTGTTGGACACTGACGTGTGTGGTGGTGTTGGACACTGACGTGTGTGGTGGTGTTGGACACTGACGTGTGTGGTGGTGTTGGACACTGACGTGAGTGGTGGTGCTGGACACTGACGTGTGTGGTGGAGCTGGACACTGACGTGAGTGGTGGTGTTGGACACTGACGTGTGTGGTGGTGTTGGACACTGACGTCAGTGGTGGTGCTGGACACTAACGTGTGTGGTGGTGCTGGACACTGACGTGTGTAGTGGTGCTGCACACTGACGTGTGTGGTGGTGCTGGACACTGACGTGTGTGGTTGTGCTGGACACTGACGTGTGTGGTGGTGTTGGACACTGACGTGTGTGGTGGTGCTGGAGACTGACTTGTGTGGTGGTGCTGCACACTGACGTGTGCGGTGGTGCTGGACACTGACGTGTGTGGTAGTGTTGGACACTGACGTGTGTGGTGGTGCTGGACACTGACGTGTGTGGTGGTGTTGGACACTGACGCGAGTGGTGGTGTTGGACACTGACGCGAGTGGTGATGTTGGACACTGACGTGAGTGGTGGTGCTGGACACTGACGTGAGTGGTGGTATTGGACACTGACGTGTGTGGTGGTGTTGGACACTGACGTGAGTGGTGGTGTTGGACACTGACGTGTGTGGTGGTGTTGGACACTGACGTGTGTGGTGGTGTTGGACACTGACGTGTGTGGTGGTGTTGGACACTGACGTGAGTGGTGGTGCTGGACACTGACGTGTGTGGTGGTGCTGGACACTGACGTGTGTGGTGGTGTTGGACACTGACGTGTGTGGTGGTGTTGGACACTGACGTGTGTGGTGGTGCTGGACACTGACGTGTGTGGTGGTGCTGGACACTGACGTGTGTGGTGGTGTTGGACACTGACGTGTGTGGTGGTGATGGACACTGACGTGAGTGGTCGTGTTGGAGACTGACGTGTGTGGTGGTGCTGGACACTAACGTGTGTGGTGGTGCTGGACACTGACGTGTGTGGTGGTGTTGGACACTGACGTGTGTGGTGGTGCTGGACACTGACGTCAGTGGTGGTGCTGGACACTAACGTGTGTGGTGGTGCTGGACACTGACGTGTGTAGTGGTGCTGCACACTGACGTGTGTGGTGGTGCTGGACACTGACGTGTGTGGTTGTGCTGGACACTGACGTGTGTGGTGGTGTTGGACATTGACGTGTTTGGTGGTGCTGGAGACTGACTTGTGTGGTGGTGCTGCACACTGACGTGTGCGGTGGTGCTGGACACTGACGTGTGTGGTAGTGTTGGACACTGACGTGTGTGGTGGTGCTGGACACTGACGTGTGTGGTGGTGCTGGACACTGACATGTGTGGTGGTGCTTCACACTGACGTGTGTGGTGGTGCTGGACACTGACGTGAGTGGTGGTGCTGTACACTGACGTGTGTGGTGGTGCTGGAGACTGACGTGTGTGGTGGTGCTGGACACTGACGTGTGTGGTGGTGCTGGAGACTGACGTGTGTGGTGGTGCTGCACACTGACGTGTGTGGTGGTGCTGGACACTGACGTGTGTGGTGGTGTTGGACACTGACTTGTGTGGTGATGCTGCACACTGACGTGTGTGCTGGCGCTGGACACTGACGTGAGTGGTGGTGCTGGACACTGACGTGTGTGGTGGTGCTGGAAACTGACGTGTGTGGTGGTGCTGGACACTGACGTGTGTGGTGGTGTTGGACACTGACGTGTGTGGTTGTGCTGCACACTGACGTGCGGTGGTGCTGCACACTGACGTGTGTGGTGGTGCTGGACACTGACGTGTGTGGCGGTGCTGGACACTGACGTGTGTGGTGGTGCTACACACTGACGTGTGTGGTGGTGCTGGACACTGACGTGTGTGGTGGTGTTGGCCACTGACGTGTGTGGTGGTGTTGGACACTGACGTGTGGGGTGGTGCTGGACACTGACGTGTGTGGTGGTGCTGGACACTGACGTGAGTGGTGGTGCTGGACACTGACGTGAGTGGTGATGTTGGACACTGACGTGAGTGGTGGTGCTGGACACTGACGTGAGTGGTGGTGTTGGACACTGACGTGAGTGGTGGTGTTGGACACTGACGTGAGTGGTGGTGCTGGACACTGACGTGGGTGGTGATGTTGGACACAGACGTGTGTGGTGATGTTGGACACTGAAGTGAGTGGTGATGTTGAGCACTGACGTGAGTGGTGGTGCTGGACACTGACGTGTGTGGTGATGTTTGACACTGACGTGAGTGGTGGTGCTGGACATTGACGTGAGTGGTGGTGCTGGACACTGACGTCAGTAGTGGTGCTGGAAACTCACGTCAGTGTTGCTGCTGGACACTGACGTGAGTGGTGGTGTTGGACACTGACATCAGTGGTGGTGCTGGACACTGACGTGAGTGGTGGTGCTGGACACTGACGCGAGTGGTGGTGTTGGACACTGACGTGAGTGGTGGTGTTGGACACTGACGTGAGTGGTGATGTTGGACACTGACGTGAGTGGTGGTGCTGGACACTGACGTGTGTGGTGGTGCTGGACACTGACGTGAGTGGTGATGCTGGACACTGACGTGAGTGGTGATGTTGGACACAGACGTGTGTGGTGATGTTGGTCACTGAAGTGAGTGGTGGTGCTGGACACTGACGTGTGTGGTGATGTTTGACACTGACGTGAGTGGTGGTGCTGGACATTGACGTGAGTGGTGGTGCTGGACACTGACGTCAGTGGTGGTGCTGGAAACTCACGTCAGTGTTGCTGCTGGACACTGACGTGAGTGTTGGTGCTGGACACTGACGTGAGTGGTGGTGTTGGACACTGACGCGAGTGGTGGTGTTGGACACTGACGCGTGTGGTGATGTTGGACACTGACGTGAGTGGTGGTGCTGGACACTGACGTGAGTGGTGGTGCTGGACACTGACGTGAGTGGTGGTGTTGGACACTGACGTGTGTGGTGGTGCTGGACACTGACGTGTGTGGTGGTGTTGGACACTGACGTGTGTGGTTGTGTTCGACACTGACGTGAGTGGTGGTGCTGGACACTAACGTCAGTGGTGGTGCTGGAAACTCACGTCAGTGTTGCTGCTGGACACTGACGTGTGTGGTGGTGTTGGACACTGACGTCAGTGGTGGTGCTGGACACTGACGTCATTGGTAGTGCTGGACACAGACGTCAGTGGTGCTGCTGGACACTGACGTGTGTGGTGGTGTTGGACACTGACGTGAATGGTTGTGCTGGACACTGACGTCTGTGCTGGTGCTGGACACTGACGTCAGTGGTGCTGCTGGACACTGACGTCAGTGGTGGTGCTGGACACTGACGTCAGTGGTGGTGCTGGAAACTGACGTCAGTGGTGCTGCTGGACACTGACGTGAGTGGTGGTGTTGGACACTGACGTCAGTGGTGGTGCTGGACACTGACGTCAGTGGTGGTGCTGGACACTGACGTCAGTGGTGGTGCTGGACACTGACGTCAGTGGTGGTGCTGGAAACTGACGTCAGTGGTGCTGCTGGACAGTGACGTGAGTGGTGGTGTTGGACACTGACGTCAGTGGTGGTGCTGGACACTGACGTCAGTGGTGCTGCTGGACACTGACCTGTGTGGTGGTGTTGGACACTGACGTGAGTGGTGGTGCTGGACACTGACATCATTGGTGGTGCTGGACACTGACGTCAGTGGTGCTGCTGGACACTGACCTGTGTGGTGGTGTTGGACACTGACGTGAGTGGTGGTGCTGGACACTGACGTCAGTGGTGCTGCTAGACACTGACGTCAGTGGTACTGCTGGACACTGACATGAGTGGTGGTGCTGGACACTGACGTCAGTGGTGGTGCTGGAAACTGACGCCAGTGGTGTTGCTGGACACTGACGTGAGTGGTGGTGTTGGACACTGGCATGAGTGGTGATGTAGGACACTTGCGTGAGTGGTGATGTTGGACACTGACGTGAGTGGTGGTGCTGGACACTGACGTCAGTGGTAGTGCTGGACACTGATGTCAGTGGTGGTGCTGGACAAACGTCAGTGGTGGTGCTGGACACTGACGTGAGTGGTGGTGTTGGACACTGACGTGAGTGGTGGTGTTGGACACTGACGTGAGTGGTGGTGTTGAACATTGACGTGAGTGGTGGTGCTGGACACTGACGTGTGTGGTGGTGTTGGACAAACGTGAGTGGTGGTGCTGGACACTGACGTGAGTGGTGGTGCTGGACAAACGTGAGTGGGGGTGCTGGAAACTGACGCGAGTGGCGGTGCTGGACACTGACGTGAGTGGTGCAGTTGGACACTGACGTGAGTGGTGTTGGACACTGACGTGAGTGGTGGTTCTGGACACTGACATGAGTGGTGGTCCTGGACACTAACGTGGGTTATGATGCTGGGACGTAGACGATGGTGTTGTTGTACACTGATGTGAGTGGTGCTGGACAATAACAAGGGTGGTGCTGGACACTAACATGGGTGATGGTGCTGGACACTAACGTGGGTGATGGTGCTGGACACTAACGTGGGTGATGCTGGGCACTAACATGGGTGGTGCTGGACACTAACATGGGTGATGGCGGTGAACACAAACGTTGGTGATAGTATTGGACACTAACATAGGTGATGATGTTGGACACTAACGTTAGTGACGGTGCTGGACACTAACATGGGTGGTGGTGCGTGATACTAACATGGGTTATGGTGTTGGACACTAGCATGGGTGGGACTGGACACAAACGTGGGTGGTGGTGCTGGACACTAACGTAGATAATGATGCTGGACACTAACGTGGGTGATGATGCTGGACACTAACATGGGTGATGATACTGGACACTAACGTGGGTAATGGTGCTGTACACCAACGTGGGTGATGGTGCTGGACACTAACGTGGGTGGTGGTGTTTGACACTGACGTGGGTGGTACTGGGCACTAACATGGGTGGTGCTGGACACTAACGTGGCTGGTGGTGCTGGACACTAACGTGGGTGATGATGCTGGACACTAACGTGGGTGATGATGCTGGACACTAATGTGGGTGATGATGCTGGACACTAACGTGGGAGAAAAATCGAGAAACAGATCCTTGTAGGATAAAGGAGAACAGAACACAGAATTGAGGGAGCCACTAGCAACTTTCCCCTCCAAACTTCTAACCGAAGTTGTCTTCCTGGACGGTAAGTTTACGTCATCAATTAACGTTGTCAAGTTTACGGCATCAAGTTTATACTGCTAAGTTCAAATTGTCAAGTTTACAGCATCAAGCTGACGTTGTCAAGATTATCCCATCAAGTTTACGTTGTCAAGTTTACGTAGTCTGCTACTTGGGATGACTACTCACATTACGTATTTCTTCTATTTATCCACATGTTTCGCCTATGTTCATCACTTAGTGACGTCAAGTATTTATATTTAATTATTTTTTGACAGTTTCAGTTAGAATTATCTTGATAAAATTAAGACACATGTGCAACATCTGGGTATCTTTATTGTAGACGTTTCGCCATCCTGTGGCTTTATCAATACAAATTCCAGGACATAACTTGAAGACAGAACTATGTACAGAAGATGAGGTAATCTTCTGTGTAATTTTTTTATGATAAAGATTATGACTTTGTTGATTACTTTTGCCAGGTTTGATTATTGTAAATCAACGTTTTTAACCTACATTAATTTAATATGGGCCTAAGATCTGAATCTTGACGATCCTGACTATTCGACGCCTCATTCTGCAGAACAATCATCGATTTTTATTGAAAACTGTTTGAAGGCTGGAGAACTGAGAGGTGATGCCGTTTCGGAAAATTATCCAATTTATTCAGAGATATCCATGATGCACTATACTGTCCTCCTGGACAGTACAGTGCTGTAGCTATTACAGTACCGGCATTTTATCTTCATTTCTTCTGGGTATCAACTGTATCGCTATTTCATTTGTTTTGTAATGGTTAACATTGTTTTCGACACCTGTATCCACTGTTTTTGTCATAATGTTTGTGGGGGATGGTGAGGGATGTTATTAACTGCATTGTTAAGGAAACATCATTAGGTGTCATACCTTGATCGATCTAAGGGACACTTTATATATCTTTCGTTTAAGAAGAATAAATTCGGCTTTCCTTAATTTCTTTCTAAAAAATAAATTTCCATCTTCTCGTGATTCTTTCTGACTTTTATCTAGCGCTAAGCAGTAATTTTTAATGGCTCTATTTTAACACCTAATGCTGCCATCCAGATTGAGAAATACCGATATTACGACCGAACTTCCCTTTATTACAGCTGAAGATGTCCTGCGAGGTAGTAATGCAGAAGCTTCTTCCCGCACCGTAGCTAACCCAGCTTATTCTTATGCTGTGATTTTACAGTGAAACCACTACAGTATGAGGACAGTTCACTGTTAAACTACCCCGTGGGTACAGGAGGTATATACTTGAGTTCCAAGACCTCCCAGCTCAACTTCTCATACGTGACTCACGAAATTATAATAACATAATTGCTAACAAATCATGGAACTGTGAATAGATATATACCTAGCTGGATGAATCTTATTAGAGCCAGCTGGTCAAGTGGTTAACGCACTGGCCTCTGAATTTTAGGACTCACTTGCCATGGGTTCAAACCCCACCCGTTCTGTTGTTCCTCTGATACATTATCTCTAGAAAAGTAGTGCGAGTGTTTGAGAGATATTTTAATTCATTTAATATTTAATAAGGAGGATTTTTTTTCGTCTGATAATGGATGTTTTAATCTGGAGACAAAATGAGATCAGTAGTTTATGACTAACTTTTGCTGAGAAGCTGGGAAACGGAAGATCCCATCAGTAATAAATCCAGCTCCTTTTAAATACCTGACAACTTGTATGTTTACCGCTGGTTTGCGACCTGTTGCTTAGTTATAGCAGGTTAACAGACTTTCCCATATTTACACATGAGCTGGAGAGTTTTGCCATAATAATGCACCAACCAGCTCAAAGTTGGATTTTTCCCAGCTTGGATTGTAGTGAAGTCGACTGGTAGAGACTTCTTTAACATATAAGTGATGAGGCGTCGGCTTTTCAATACACTTTGTCCTTTGTACTGCTAACTCATGAAGTATCGTGACTGTTATCATCAAAAACAAGCGCTAATCCCACAAGGGTCATACAACGCTGTGGAGTATCGTCAGAAAAGGGAGGAAACAATTTATCTGCACTTCTTTGCGCATTTTCCAGGTAACTGAACCAAGGGGGTTCACCTGCAATGAATCCACAATAGCTTGTCTCATGATGCTGGTCACCCACGTTAACAAAACTTGCTCGGCTTAAAATTTAATCTCAATCACTTACCTTGCGGTCAGCGCTGATATCATATAAAATATTTCAAAGACTTTTGTTAGTAATATTTTTCTATTTTGATTATTATGACGTCAGACTTCCCCTTTGACTGATTTATCTCTGCAGCATCGTATGACGTCAGGGATTTTTTATTTCATTATATTTTTTAGTTATGGTCAAAATATTTTAATAAAACAGGGAATTTTTACGATCAAACATGATGAAGGAATTAAGGGGCTATTTTGTTCTAATTATTACGGATATTAATATGTGAAAATAGTTCTATCTACCCCGTGAACTGAAACGAATATTTCATTGTTTACTCATGAATGTACCTAGAGACTCATCTGTTATTTTTCTATATCTTATTTATTCATGATATTGGCAACCATGTTCCAGGTTTTGAACAATTTCGAATACATATTTCTCTCTCTCTCTCTCTCTCTCTCTCTCTCTCTCTCTCTCTCTCTCTCTCTCTCTCTCTTCCTCCTTTACTCATGTTTGCTGTTTATATGCTGATAACTGAGACACTTGTGCAATGTTTTGGAATTATTTATCAGAAAACGTTCCGGTAGCCAGTGGCTCCTTACGACCATTTACATATATTACGTTGGTATGTTCCGCGAGGTGAGGTACTTCGACCACAGCACTACCAGGAAGCTGAGGCGCCTTACCTTCACCATAACACAGAACTACCAGGAAGCTGAGGCGCCTTACCTTCACCACAACACAGCACTACCAGGAAGCTGAGACGCCTTACCTTCACCATAACACAGAACTACCAGGAAGCTGAGACGCCTTACCTTCACCACAACACAGCACTACCAGGAAGCTGAGACGCCTTACCTTCACCATAACACAGAACTACCAGGAAGCTGAGGCGCCTTACCTTCACCACAACACAGCACTACCAGGAAGCTGAGGCGCCTTACCTTCACCACAACACAGCATTACCAGGAAGCTGAGGCGCCTTACCTTCACCATAACACAGCATTACCAGAAAGCTGAGGCACCTTACCTTCACCACAACACAGCATTACCAGGAAGCTGAGGCGCCTTACCTTCACCATAACACAGCATTACCAGGAAGCTGAGGCGCCTTACCTTCACCACAACACACCATTACCAGGAAGCTGAGGCGCCTTACCTTCACCATAACACAGCATTACCAGAAAGCTGAGGCGCCTTACCTTCACCATAACACAGCATTACCAGGAAGCTGAGGCGCCTTACCTTCACCATAACACAGCATTACCAGGAAGCTGAGGCGCCTTACCTTCACCATAACACAGCATTACCAGGAAGCTGAGGCGCCGCACCTTCACCATAACACAGCATTACCAGGAAGCTGAGGCGCCTTACCTTCACCATAACACAGCATTACCAGGAAGCTGAGGCGCCTTACCTTCACCACAACACAGCATTACCAGGAAGCTGAGGCGCCTTACCTTCACCATAACACAGCATTACCAGGAAGCTGAGGCGCCTTACCTTCACCATAACACAGCATTACCAGGAAGCTGAGGCGCCTTACCTTCACCACAACACACCATTACGAGGAAGCTGAGGCGCCTTACCTTCACCAAAACACAGCATTACCAGGAAGCTGAGGTGCCTTACCTTCACCACAACACAGCACTACCAGGAAGCTGAGGCGCCTTACCTTCACCACAACACAGCATTACCAGGAAGCTGAGGCGCCTTACCTTCACCATAACACAGCATTACCAGGAAGCTGAGGCGCCTTACCTTCACCATAACACAGCACCTTGACATATCGCTACCACCCGGCACTGACACAGCACCGTATCACAGCAAAACCATACCACGGAGGACGATCAGCAGCACCACGCATCAAATTTTCACAGGAACATCACAAAGCACAGTCACACAGCACTACCACACAGCACCGCTCACATATCTAAGGGATGTTCAGCACCACCATCCAGCACCACTAAACAACACCATCACACAGGCACCATCGCATATCAAAGGAATCTCAGCACCACCATCCAGCACCACTAAACAACACCATCACACAGCACCACTCACATATCTAAGTGATGCTCAGCACCATCATCCAGCACCACTAAACAACACCATCACACAGGCACCATCGCATATCAAAGGAATCTCAGCACCACCATGCAGCACCACTAAACAACACCATCACACAGCACCACTCACATATCTAAGTGATGCTCAGCACCATCATCCAGCACCACTAAACAACACCATCACACAGGCACCATCGCAAATCAAAGGAATCTCAGCACCACCATCCAGCGCCACGAAACATCACCATCACATATCTAAAGATGCCCACCATCCAGTACCACTAAACAGTACCATCACATATCAGAGGATGTTCAGCACCACCATCCAGCACCACTAAACATCACCATAACACAACAATATCCCCACCACCTCGCACCTCTCAACAGACACATGTAGCGGAAGAGAATGACATGAATTCTGACCTCCTGAATATTTTCACGCCTGATGTCGGTCACCTGCCTCGACCATCATCAAATTTTTAACGCTGAAGTGACCTTTAGATGTGTACAAAATAACATATTCTTATTTTCAACATAGATATTCTGATACAATAATTAGAATGAATATTCATAATGCATTAATTACTAATAAACAGAGTGAAGCTTCGGTAGGTCTATTATTTGTATATAAAAATGCCCCCAAATCAGGTACCATTTAGTAAAAATGAGACGAGAGATACTCAGCCCAGATATTTCTTCTCTATAACAGACACCAAGAGAGAGAGAGAGAGAGAGAGAGAGAGAGAGATGTTGCTGGAAGAAGGTATTCACAGGTATACCTTCCTAGACAATACATACATAAATCAAAGGCAAATTTATCATCTCCTAAATTATAACACGAATCCTACTTCCAACACACGACTCAGACATCACTTGAGGCGTCTCTACTGCTACTACTATCACTACTTCTACAACTACTATTACTACTTCTAAAACTACTATTACTACGCTACTACAATTACTTCTACTACTAATAGTCCAACAATTATTACTACTACTATTACTTCTGCTACTTCTACGACTACTACTATTACTGCTACTATAATTATTAGTAAAAAGAATACTACATCCACTATGATTACTGCTACTACAACCACTGCTACTACTACTAATACTATTACCACTTTTTCTACTACTACAAATACTACTCCTATAATTACTACGACTATTACCACCACCACTATTACTACTACTATTACCGTTACTATTATTATTGTCTAAGATAATGGATATAAACATATACAAAACTTTAGAAAGCGTTTTTTAAGTAGACTCTAAAATGATAGTTTTAAGTAGATTTTAAAGTCATAGTTATAAGTAGACTTTAAAATAATAGTTTTAAGTAGACTTTAAAATAATAGTTTTAAGTAGACTTTAAAATAATAGTTTTAAGTAGACTTTAAAATAATAGTTTTAAGTAGACTTTAAAATAATAGTTTTAAGTAGACTTTAAAATAATAGTTTTAAGTAGACTTTAAAATGATAGTTTTAAGTAGACTTTAAAATAATAGTTTTAAGTAGACTTTAAAATGATAGTTTTAAGTAGACTTTAAAATAATAGTTTTAAGTAGACTTTAAAATGATAGTTTTAAGTAGACTTTAAAATGATAGTTTTAAGTAGACCTTAAAGTGATAGTTTTAAGTAGACTTTAAAATGAGAGTTTTTAAGTAGACTTTAAAATGATAGTTTTAAGTAGACCTTAAAGTGATAGTTTTAAGTAGACTTTAAAGTTTTAAGATTAAGAAGTTCCTTTGAAAAGTGTAAAGAGGCAAAGAAAGACAAAAAACAGAGGATATAAATTTAAGAACTAGATAGACAGGGAGTATAAATGAAAAAACTAGATAGACAGGGAGTATAAATGAAAAAACTAGATAGACAGGGAGTATAAATGAAAAAACTAGATAGACAGGGAGTATAAATGAAAAAACTAGATAGAGAGTATTAATGAAAGAACTAGAAAGAGAGTATAAATGAAATAACTAGAAAAATCAGAGGGAATAAATGGGAGAACTAGAGAAACAGAGAGAATAAATGGAGGAATTAGAAAGACAGCTTTTTAACATTAAAGGCAACGATTTGAACGTAAAAGTAGTGAATAACACTTAACAACAAAACTTTCTTCACCAAAACAAGAAAAATACTGCAAAGTCAAAATACGACGCAGGTGAGAAACAGGAGAGAGAAAAAGGACATGGGAAGAGGAGGAGGAGAAGAAATATTCAGCAGACTAGAGACTTGGCTGAGAAATGTTTTCTTAACCACTATTGACAAGACCAAAACGACGACATAAATTTCTTTTCTGCATGAACGAGGCTGTGTGTTTTCTCAAGATTCCTAAGCTGGACAGGCATTTTCTCTCGGTAGAAGCGCGAGTGGCCCATTCAAAGCTGTTTTATGATTCAGAGAGGAAAGAGAGAGAGGGAGGGAATGGTTACGAGGGTGGGTGCTGGAAGGTTTACACACCCACACACACACAAACACACACGCACACACACACACACACACACACACACACACACACTCAAAAAAGTGGTGGAACACCTACGTAGAAAGGAGCTTATCAACAACAGCCAACACGGTTTTAAAGACGGGAAATCCTGTGTCACAAACCTACTGGAGTTCTATGACAGGGTGACAGCAGTAAGACAAGAGAGAGAGAAGGGTGGGTAGACTGCATTTTCTTGGACTGTAAGAAGGCGTGTGAAACAGTTCCACACAAGAAATTAGTGCAAAAAATGGAGGACCAGGCAGGGATAACAGGGAAGGCACTACAGGGGATCAGGGAATACCTGTCAGGAAGACAGCAGCGAGTCATGGCACGTGGTGAGGTGTCAAAGTGGGCACTTGTGACGAGTGGGGTTCCACAGGGGTTAGTCCTAGGGCTGGTGCTGTTTCTGGTATTTGTAAATGATATGAGGAAAGGAATAGATTCCAATGTGTCCCTGTTTGCAGATGGCGTGAAGCTGATAAGAACTACAAAGGGATCTGGACAGGCTTCAGGCCTGGTCCAGCCATTGGCTCCTGGAGTTCAACCCCACCAAGTGCAAAGTCATGAAGATTGGGGAACGGCAAAGAAGACCGCAGACGGAGTACAGTCTAGGGGACAGAAACTACAAACCTCACTCAAGGAAAAAGATCTTGGGGTGACTATAACACCAAGCATATCTCTTGAGGCGCACATCAACTAAATAACTGCTGCAGCATATGGGCGCCTAGCAAACCTCAGAACAGCATTCCGCTATCTTAATAAGGAATCGTTCAGTACCCTGTACACTGCCTATGTTAGGCCCATATTGGAGCATGCGGCACCAATTTGGAACCCACATCTAGCCAACCACGTAAAAAAACTAGAGAAAGTCCAAAGGTTTGCAACAAGACTAGTTCCAGAGCTATGGGGTATGTCCTACGAGGAGACGTTAAGAGAAATCGACCTGACGGCACTGGAGGACAGGAGAGATAGGGGGGACATGATAACAACATATAAAATACTGAGAGGAATTGACACACACACACACACACACACACACACACACACACACACACACACACACACACACATCCTTCAAGGTACTGTACACTGTGTACGTCAGGCCCATACTGGAGTATGCAGCACCAGTTTGGAACCCACACCTGGTCAAGCACATCAAGAAATTAGAGAAAGTACAAAGGTTTGCAACAAGCCTAGTTCCGGAGCTCAGGGGAATGTCCTACGAAGAAAGGTTGAGGGAAATCGAACTGACGACACTGGAGGACAGGAGGGTCAGGGGAGACATGATAACGACATACAAAATACTGCGTGGAATAGATAAGGTGGATAGAGGCAGGATGTTCCAGAGAGGGGACGCAGAAACAAGAGGTCACAATTGGAAGCTGAAGACTGAGACGAGTCACAAGGATGTTAGGAAGTATTTCTTCAGCAACAGAGTAGTCATGAAGCGAATAGCCTAGCAAGTGATGTAGTGGAGGCAGGAACCATACATAGCTTTAGGACGAGGTATGGCAAAGCTCAGGAAGCAGAGAGAGAGAGAGAGAGAGAGAGAACCTAGTAGCGACCAGTGAAGACGCTGGGCCAGGAGCTGGGTCTCGACCCCTGCAGCCACAATTAGGTGAGTAAAATTAGGTGAGTACACGTACACTCACAAATAAATGTGAGGAGTGGCATGAAAGAATCCATGTGAGTTCCCCATACATCATAGCACTCACAGAAACGAAACTCACCAAGATGATAACAGACACAATCTTTCCAGTCGGATATCAGATCCTGAGGAAACATAGAGTAAGCAGAGGGGGAGGAGAAGTTGCATTGCTCATTAAAAACCTGTGGGGATTTGAGGAAATGGAAGGAATGGACAGAATGAGCGAAAGGGAATACAAAGTAGGAACAATTCAGTCTGTGGGACCTAAGGTGGTACGTAATTACAGTGATGTACAACCTGCCACAGAACAGCAGGAGGCCAAGAGAAGAATATAAAGAGCGCAACAGAGACATGGTGGACACACTAGTTGAGGTGGCCAGAAGAGTTCACATGGGTAGAGCGAAGTTACTAGTTATAAGTGATTTTAATCAGGAGATTGATTGTTAAAACCTGGAGTCACATGGGAGTTCCGAAACATTGAGAGCCAAAATGTTGGAAACGGTACTGGAAAACTTCATGCATCAACAAGTTAGAGACACTGTCAGAGAAAGAGAGCTGAGCATGAACCAGCAAGACTGTACCTTGTATCCACCTTGACTAGTACAGACATTGAGGACATCACATACAAAAGGCCTCATGGAGCTAGTGACCAAGTGCTTCTGAGGTTTGAATACATAGTGGAGATACAAGTGGAAAGAGTAACAGAAGTAGGATAGGAAAAGTCAAACTCAAAAAGGGGAGACTACACAAGCACGAAGAACTTCCTGCGAAAGGTACAGTGGGAAAGAGAACTGATAGGAAAATCAGTAAATAAAATGATGGATTACGTGAAAACAAAAAGCAAGGAGGTTGAGGAGAGGTTTGTTCCCAAGAGAAACAGAAATAATGGAAATACCAGAACGAGCCCTTGGGTCACCCAAAAGTGTAGGGAGGCGAAAACTAAGTGTGCTCGTGGAATGGAAAAAGTACAGAAGACAAAGGACCCAGGAAAATAAAGAGATTAGCCGAAGTGCCAGAAACAAATTTGCACAGATAGGGAGGGAGGCTCAGCGACAATACGAAAATGACATTGCATCAAAAGTCAAGCGTGACCCGTAACTGATGTTTAGCCACATCAGGAGGAAAAAAAGTCAAGCATCAAGTAATCAGGGTGAGGAAGGAAGGCTTTAAGTTCACAAGAAACAACCAAGAAGTCTGTGAGGAGCTCAACATGAGATTTAAAGAAGTATTCACAGTAGAGACAGGAAGGACTTCAGGAAGTTGGAATAGGGGGTTACACTAACAAGGGATATACCAACAAGTGCTGGACGAAATACTCACAACCGAGAAGCAGGTGAAGAAACTGCTAAGTGAGCTTAATACATCAAAGGCAGTCCAAGTGGGACCGGACAACATCTCTCCATGGGTCTTTAGAGAGGGAGCAGAGATGCTGTATGTGCCATTAACATAAATCTTCAATACATCCATTGAAACTGGGCAACTACCTGAGGTATGGAAGATGAGAAATGTAGTCCCCATTTTTAAGAAACGAGACAGAAACGAGGCACTAAACTATACACCAGTGTCACTTACGTGTATAGTACGCAAAGTCGTGGAGAAGATTATCAGGAGGAGAGTGGTGGAGCACTTGGAATGGAACAAGATTATTTATAAACGACAACCAGCATGGATTCATGGAAGGCAAATAATGTGTCACAAACCTTCTGGGGTTTTATGAGAAGGTAACAGAAGTAAGACACGAGAAGGGTAGGTTGATTGTATTTTCTTGGATTACAAGAAGGCCTTCGACAGTTTCTCACAAGAGATTAGTGCATAAACTCACAAGTGTCTCTGTTCGCAGATGATGTGAAGTTATAGAGGATAATTGAATCAGATAAGAAGCAGGTAGGACTACAAGGAGACCTGTACAGGCTAGACGCATGTTTCAGCAACTGGCTTCTCAAACTCATGAAGATTGGGGGAGGACAAAGAAGACCGCAGACAGAGTATAGGTTGGGTGGACTATACCTAGCTCAAGGAGAAAGATCTTGGGGTGAGTACAATAACGAGCACGTCTCCGGTAGCACACATCAACCAGATAACTGCTGCAGTACATGGGCGCCTGGAAAGCCTGAGAATAGCGTTCCGATACCTTAGCAAGGAATCGTTCAAGACACTGTACACCGTTTACGTCAGGCCCGTACTGGAGTATGCGGCACCAGTTTGGAACCCACACCTGGTCAAGCACGTTAAAAAATTAAAGAAAGTGAAAAGGTTTACAAAAAGGCTAGTTCCAGAGCAAAGAGGAATGGGACGACACTGTAGGACAGGAGAATTAAAGGAATCATTATAACGATATACAAAATACTCCGAGGAATAGATAATGTCGACAGAGACAGGATGTTCCAGAGATGGGACACAGAAATTTGGGGTCACATTTGGATGTTGAAGACCCCTATGAGTCAAAGGGATTTTAGGAAGTATTTCTTCAGTCATGGAGGTGGCTAAAGACTGCAAACCTCATTGAAGGAAAAAGATCTTGAGGCGCACATCAATCAGATAACTGCTGCAGTATATGGGCGTCTGGTTAACCTAAGAATAGCGTTCCGATACTTCAGTAAGGAATCGTTCAAGACTCTGTACACCATACACGTCAGGCCCATATTAGAGTATGCAGAACCAGTTTGGAATCCACACCTGGTCAAACACGTCAAGGAATTAGAGAAAGCGCAAAGGTATGCAACAAGAAGAGTTCCAGAACTAATGGGATTGTCCTACGAAGAAAGATTAAGGGAAGTCAGCCTGGCGACACTGGAGAACAGGAGGGTCAGGGGAGACATGATAACAAGACTAATCACAGAACTGAGGGGTTTGTCCTACTAAGAGAGGTTAACGAAACTGAACCTGACAACACTGGTAGGCATGAGGATTATGGGGGCATGATAACAACACATAAAATACTGTGAGGAATTGACATAAATTCGTTAGAAAACATTCAGCGTAGGATGACTAAATTAATACATAGCATTAGAAATCTTCCTTATGAAGAAAGATTGAAGACTCTTAAGTTACATTCACTTGTTAGACGAAGAATGAGGGGAGACCTGATCGAAGTGTATAAGTGGAAGATAGGTATTAATAAAGGGGATATTAACAAGGTCTTGAGGATATCTCTCCAAGAAAGAACCCGCAGTAATGGATTTAAATTAGATAAGTTTAGATTTAGAAAGGACATAGGAAAGTATTGGTTTGGAAATAGGGTAGTTGATGAGTGGAACAGTCTACCTAGTTGGGTTATTGAGGCTAGGACTTTGGGTAGTTTCAAATTTAGGTTGGATAAGTACATGAGTGGGAGGGGTTGGATTTGAGTGGGACTTTCACATCAGAGCTTATTTCTTGGGTAGCATTGAAAATTGGGTTGGTCAAATGCTTGTTAGTGGGATGAATTGTAAAGGACCTGCCTAGTATGGGCCAACAGGCCTGCTGCAGTGTTCCTCCTTTCTTATGTTCTTATGAATTGAAAAAGTGGACAAAGACAGGATGTTCCACAGATGGGACACAGAAATAAGGGGTCAGATGCATCCATACAGATGCCTTTACTATGCATTCACCCCATCTATCTATTTTTACTTTCTTTTTTCTGTTATAAAACTCTAGTAGGTTAGCGAAGCAGGGCTTAACTTCTCTAAATTCACATAATTTTATGTAAAAAAAAATCTCCTTTCCTAGATTTTAACCAATCTTTTTCTTATTATCTTTTCCATTTCTTTGGAGAGTACACACCTTGTAAAGACATCAGAACGACGTCTTCAGTTATAGAGTTGAAGATTGAGACACTTATGCAGCATATAGGAATCTTTATTCAGGAAACGTTTCGCCACACAGTGGCTTCATCAGTCCAATACAAAGAGGAAGGCGTAAGGAGAGGAGGAGAATGAGGTAATCAGTCCCTCAACCTGGAGTCGATGTGTTCAGTCCATCAATCTTGTAGAAAGTACAGCATAGGGCCGTAGACATGGCTTATATACTGTAGTGAGGTGACGTGAAGCAGATGGAGGCGGGGTCATAGTGGTACCATCCACTAGTCGAAGTAGGTCTTCGTCCAAAGGTTGAACAAGTGTTGAAGAATTCTTTGTAACAAGATCCAATGATGCTGCAGTGTCTGACAGTTGTGACGAATGGTTTGAAAAACCGACAAGTTGAAGATTGAGACACTTATGCAGCATATAGGAATCTTTATTCAGGAAACGTTTCGCCACACAGTGGCTTCATCAGTCCAATACAAAGAGGAAGGCGTAAGGAGAGGAGGAGAATGAGGTAATCAGTCCCTCAACCTGGAGTCGATGTGTTCAGTCCATCAATCTTGTAGAAAGTACAGCATAGGGCCGTAGACATGGCTTATATACTGTAGTGAGGTGACGTGAAGCAGATGGAGGCGGGGTCATAGTGGTACCATCCACTAGTCGAAGTAGGTCTTCGTCCAAAGGTTGAACAAGTGTTGAAGAATTCTTTGTAACAAGATCCAATGATGCTGCAGTGTCTGACAGTTGTGACGAATGGTTTGAAAAACCGACAAGTTGAAGATTGAGACACTTATGCAGCATATAGGAATCTTTATTCAGGAAACGTTTCGCCACACAGTGGCTTCATCAGTCCAATACAAAGAGGAAGGCGTAAGGAGAGGAGGAGAATGAGGTAATCAGTCCCTCAACCTGGAGTCGATGTGTTCAGTCCATCAATCTTGTAGAAAGTACAGCATAGGGCCGTAGACATGGCTTATATACTGTAGTGAGGTGACGTGAAGCAGATGGAGGCGGGGTCATAGTGGTACCATCCACTAGTCGAAGTAGGTCTTCGTCCAAAGGTTGAACAAGTGTTGAAGAATTCTTTGTAACAAGATCCAATGATGCTGCAGTGTCTGACAGTTGTGACGAATGGTTTGAAAAACCGACAAGTTGAAGATTGAGACACTTATGCAGCATATAGGAATCTTTATTCAGGAAACGTTTCGCCACACAGTGGCTTCATCAGTCCAATACAAAGAGGAAGGCGTAAGGAGAGGAGGAGAATGAGGTAATCAGTCCCTCAACCTGGAGTCGATGTGTTCAGTCCATCAATCTTGTAGAAAGTACAGCATAGGGCCGTAGACATGGCTTATATACTGTAGTGAGGTGACGTGAAGCAGATGGAGGCGGGGTCATAGTGGTACCATCCACTAGTCGAAGTAGGTCTTCGTCCAAAGGTTGAACAAGTGTTGAAGAATTCTTTGTAACAAGATCCAATGATGCTGCAGTGTCTGACAGTTGTGACGAATGGTTTGAAAAACCGACAAGTTGAAGATTGAGACACTTATGCAGCATATAGGAATCTTTATTCAGGAAACGTTTCGCCACACAGTGGCTTCATCAGTCCAATACAAAGAGGAAGGCGTAAGGAGAGGAGGAGAATGAGGTAATCAGTCCCTCAACCTGGAGTCGATGTGTTCAGTCCATCAATCTTGTAGAAAGTACAGCATAGGGCCGTAGACATGGCTTATATACTGTAGTGAGGTGACGTGAAGCAGATGGAGGCGGGGTCATAGTGGTACCATCCACTAGTCGAAGTAGGTCTTCGTCCAAAGGTTGAACAAGTGTTGAAGAATTCTTTGTAACAAGATCCAATGATGCTGCATTGTCTGACAGTTGTGACGAATGGTTTGAAAAACCGACAAGTTGAAGATTGAGACACTTATGCAGCATATAGGAATCTTTATTCAGGAAACGTTTCGCCACACAGTGGCTTCATCAGTCCAATACAAAGAGGAAGGCGTAAGGAGAGGAGGAGAATGAGGTAATCAGTCCCTCAACCTGGAGTCGATGTGTTCAGTCCATCAATCTTGTAGAAAGTACAGCATAGGGCCGTAGACATGGCTTATATACTGTAGTGAGGTGACGTGAAGCAGATGGAGGCGGGGTCATAGTGGTACCATCCACTAGTCGAAGTAGGTCTTCGTCCAAAGGTTGAACAAGTGTTGAAGAATTCTTTGTAACAAGATCCCATGATGCTGCAGTGTGTGACAGTTGTGACGAATGGTTTGAAAAACCGACAAGTTGAAGATTGAGACACTTATGCAGCATATAGGAATCTTTATTCAAGAAACGTTTCGCCACACAGTGGCTTCATCAGTCCAATACAAAGAGGAAGGCGTAAGGAGAGGAGGAGAATGAGGTAATCAGTCCCTCAACCTGGAGTCGATGTGTTCAGTCCATCAATCTTGTAGAAAGTACAGCATAGGGCCGTAGACATGGCTTATATACTGTAGTGAGGTGACGTGAAGCAGATGGAGGCGGGGTCATAGTGGTACCATCCACTAGTCGAAGTAGGTCTTCGTCCAAAGGTTGAACAAGTGTTGAAGAATTCTTTGTAACAAGATCCCATGATGCTGCAGTGTCTGACAGTTGTGACGAATGGTTTGAAAAACCGACAAGTTGAAGATTGAGACACTTATGCAGCATATGGGAATCTTTATTCAGGAAACGTTTCGCCACACAGTGGCTTCATCAGTCCAATAATACAAAGAGGAAGGCGTAAGGAGAGGAGGAGAATGAGGTAATCAGTCCCTCAACCTGGAGTCGATGTGTTCAGTCCATCAATCTTGTAGAAAGTACAGCATAGGGCCGTAGACGTGGCTTATATACTGTAGTGAGGTGACGTGAAGCAGATGGAGGCGGGGTCATAGTGGTACCATCCACTAGTCGAAGTAGGTCTTCGTCCAAAGGTTGAACAAGTGTTGAAGAATTCTTTGTAACAAGATCCCATGATGCTGCAGTGTCTGACAGTTGTGACGAATGGTTTGTTCAACCTTTGGACGAAGACCTACTTCGACTAGTGGATGGTACCACTATGACCCCGCCTCCATCTGCTTCACGTCACCTCACTACAGTATATAAGCCACGTCTACGGCCCTATGCTGTACTTTCTACAAGATTGATGGACTGAACACATCGACTCCAGGTTGAGGGACTGATTACCTCATTCTCCTCCTCTCCTTACGCCTTCCTCTTTGTATTGGACTGATGAAGCCACTGTGTGGCGAAACGTTTCCTGAATAAAGATTACTATATGCTGCATAAGTGTCTCAATCTTCAACTTGTCGGTTTTTCAAACCATTCGTCACAACTGTCACACACTGCAGCATCATGGGATCTTGTTACAAAGAATTCTTCAACACTTGTTCAACCTTTGGACGAAGACTTACTTCGACTAGTGGATGGTACCACTATGACCCCGCCTCCATCTGCTTCACGTCACCTCACTACAGTATATAAGCCACGTCTACGGCCCTATGCTGTACTTTCTACAAGATTGATGGACTGAACACATCGACTAGTGGATGGTACCACTATGACCCCGCCTCCATCTGCTTCACGTCACCTCACTACAGTATATAAGCCATGTCTACGGCCCTATGCTGTACTTTCTACAAGATTGATGGACTGAACACATCGACTCCAGGTTGAGGGACTGATTACCTCATTCTCCTCCTCTCCTTACGCCTTCCTCTTTGTATTGGACTGATGAAGCCACTGTGTGGCGAAACGTTTCCTGAATAAAGATTCCTATATGCTGCATAAGTGTCTCAATCTTCAACTTGTCGGTTTTTCAAACCATTCGTCACAACTGTCAGACACTGCAGCATCATGGGATCTTGTTACAAAGAATTCTTCAACACTTGTTCAACCTTTGGACGAAGACCTACTTCGACTAGTGGATGGTACCACTATGACCCCGCCTCCATCTGCTTCACGTCACCTCACTACAGTATATAAGCCATGTCTACGGCCCTATGCTGTACTTTCTACAAGATTGATGGACTGAACACATCGACTCCAGGTTGAGGGACTGATTACCTCATTCTCCTCCTCTCCTTACGCCTTCCTCTTTGTATTGGACTGATGAAGCCACTGTGTGGCGAAACGTTTCCTGAATAAAGATTCCTATATGCTGCATAAGTGTCTCAATCTTCAACTTGTCGGTTTTTCAAACCATTCGTCACAACTGTCAGACACTTTTTCTTCAACACTTGTTCAACCTTTGGACGAAGACCTACTTCGACTAGTGGATGGTACATTCTACAAGAATGATGGACTGAACACATCGACTCCAGGTTAGCCTTTCCTGAATAAAGATTCCTATATGCTGCATAAGTGTCTCAATCTTCAACTTGTCGGTTTTTCAAACCATTCGTCACACAGTTATAGAGTTGTTGTTGAGACTTCCCGTCTCCGGTACTGAATTCCTTTGATGTGTCTAGCTCGTTTAGCAGTTTTAATTACTTCCGCCTTTGATACTTAATTTCTTCCGTATCTGGTAAAACGCTCTATTAGTCTTGTAGTCTGACACTAACCATGTTTCCTCAGAGAAAAGATCTTTAAGTTTCCTGCTAATTGTCTTGTAAACTACTCTCATTTTCTGTGAGTATCCTTCCTTGCTCATCAGCCTGATTACTTGGTTTCTTGGTCTTTTTCCTTCGTATGTGACTGACTTAGCTTGGGCTCTGATTCTGCCTCTTCTATGTCATTCTCAAACTTACATTCTGCTTCTCCTGTGAGTTTTGCACAACCATTCCTTGCTATTCAGCCTGCATTTCAGAAGTTCTCTGCCGTCCTCTGTGTTTGTACTTTTTCTACGCTTTTTTGCATTTTTCTTTAGCCTTGTTGCAATGCTGAATAAACCAAGGACTCTATTATTATGATGATAAATTAGACACATGTGCAACTCTTGGGTATCTTTATTGAGGAAACGTTTCGCCACACAGTGGCTTCATCAGTCCATACAAAGGAGACTATTATTATATTGAATTCTCACACCTGTTAGACGCAATCATTGCGTTTGCATCTAGAAACTTTCTGACGAGGTCCTGCGTCATCTAGTGGGTTTTCTCTTCATTCCACTTAATTTCTTTTAAAATAATCTGTTGCATCTTCCCTTATCCTGTATTGTGATTTATTGTTTGTATCTCCTACTCTCCTCTCCGCTGACAATTCTATCAGATATTCACAGTTTAGCATCAGGTCGTCACTAGTATCTAGCGGTAACTCGTACTGAATTTCTACCAACATTAACACATATTTCACTTACAGTGAAATGTGTGTTAATATTGGTAGAATTACCGACAATATGTAAAGTAAAAGGACACAAGTGCCACTAATGTGACATTGTATTGTGGCAACGTGTCGCTCTCCATCCGAAACAAGAAACTACGTAGTTTGGACATAACTTCTCTCTTCACTAAAGTACCCACCACACAAGCCATTGACGCTCTACGACGTAAAGACAGTCAGGACCTTAACCTTCCTCTACCTCCCGGAGATTTTGTTTACCTGATTGAACTCTGCATTAATTTCAATTGCTTTTCTTTCAATAACAGGCTTAACAAACAATCCTTTGGTATGGGAATGGGGTCCCATATCAGCGCCCTCTTAGCCAACTTGAATATGGAGCACCTGGAAGCTAAACACTTCACCAACATCATCCTCACCAGCGTCACTCGGTTACGTTATATGGACGACGTCTTCATAATAACACCCAAACGTTTTGATCGCGGGATCTTCAGGCAAGTTGAACCGCCGATCCAGTTTACTCTCGAAGAACAATCCAGTGACAAGCTACCTTTTCTAGACGTCCTCATTCACAAAGTTGATAACAATCTAAGATTTCAAGTTTATCGCAAACCTACCAACAATAATGATCTCACCCACTTCTATTAGAGTCAAGATACTAAGACCAAAAGAGGCATCATCATCGGAGTTTTCCTAAGAGCATTCCAAAAATGTAGTCATGAGTTTCTTGAAGAGGAGTGTACTTACATACACCAAACCTTCACCGATCTACATTTTCCTTCCTTTTCCGTAAAAGACTGCTTGAAAAGAGCTCTTGAGAT
The DNA here is from genome assembly GCF_038502225.1 of Cherax quadricarinatus. NCBI lineage: Eukaryota > Metazoa > Arthropoda > Malacostraca > Decapoda > Parastacidae > Cherax > Cherax quadricarinatus. The sequence continues at coordinate 58,165,475 of NC_091301.1, read as the reverse complement.
CACCACTCCTAACCAACACCACTCCTAACAAAGTTATAATCCTTCCCAACAGCCAGGTTGCACTGAACATTTCCAAGGTACTAACACAAACTAACACTAGAGTCGCCATCGCATCCAGCACTTCCACAAGGGATCTAACCAGGACAAAATCGAACCACCATAAACCAGTCAATGCACGAGTTTGCACTATACCTTGTGGAGGCTGTGATACGATATATGTTAGTGAAACAGCTAGGAGCCTCGAAACACATCCCAATGAAAGCATTAATACATATAGGAATGACAACTTGAACAACGCCTGTGTACAACACCGGAATTCCATCAATCACCTCATGAAATTCAACGACGACCGACTAGTAATCAGAAAGCCAAATTTCCGCAGACTTAAATGACTTGAATCATCATTAATGGCTGTTTCTAACACAATCAAGCAAAATAAAGGTAGCTTCATCATCTATGAAGTATTAGCAAACATCCTCCTCAAAACAGTAAACCCTGCCATCACATAGTCTCTGCTACCCAAGAACACAACAGAGGAGGAACACTGAAACAAACTTTCTCAGATCCAACCACCAACAGAAATATTTGTTTAACCTAATTTTATGCTACCCAAGTAATAGCTTTCATAACCTTTTACTAATGTGAAAGTTGATTGTTCTACCATATTGTATTACTACTACTAGTACAACTTATATTACTTTTACTACTACTACTACCACTAGTATCACACCTCACTCTAGGCCTATATATACCCTCTGTGCCCATGTATTATTTGTAACGGCTTGAAAAAGCTCTTGGAGAGCGAAACGTTTCCACAATAAAATGTCACATCAGTTGCACTTGTGCACGTTTACTTTACAAAGTGAAATATGTCAAGTTGAAATGGTTTGTCCGCTGCTCTCATTCTTGTGGCTTCTCTGACATTTTGGGTCATGAAATCTGTTTTTATATTGATTTGATAATTTTTGCTCTCCATGTTTCTGGTCATCCCTGTAGACCGTAGTCCTTTTAGTGTGTGTACTAATTACTGGAATCACTTACACTCAGTAACATGCTTTCACCTTACTTGCTAACTGTGCTGCTTAGAAGTTGTGTTGTGGAAGAGGGTAAGGAAATGTTTTCGTTTAGAGGCGGAGTGCAGAGGGAGAAGAGGAAATGAAGGAATACAAGTGGGAATGAGTGGAAGTAGGGGGTAAGAACACCAGTGTCATTTAGAATAGAGATATTAGAGGATGAAGGGAAAAAGGAGCTGCCGGTTTATAGCCTTGATTACCGGTTAATAATGTTTTATTTTTTAGGTGTCCTAGCTCTTTCACCTCCCTCACTTCCTCTCTGATTACCTTCCTCTGTGTTTCTCTCCTCCCACTTCAGCTTCACATCTCTCTTCGGAGGAGTTCGATCCCTCTATATAAAAATACCATCATACCTTTTCGACTTTTCATTCTTAAATTCCTGTCTAATACCTGATCCTGTAATGCCCCTGATTAAAATATCGTTTACAGTGGGTGTCGTCGTTCTCTTTTCTGCAGTTCCTCTCCGAGAAAATTGTTATCTCAATGATTTGCATCTTACGAACTCGTTGCGTTGAGTAATTATTCTGTATCCTCTTGTTGCCTGCTGACTGCTAGGACAATAGAGATAGAGCTTCTTGCTGTGTGGGTCACCACCCTCAGTGTCTGTTCAATTATAAACGCCTCCTATGTGAACTGTTGCAATATTCTGTCGTTGCTTCATCTTAATTCATTATGTATGAGAAGTTCTATCCTGCACTTATCAGAGTCCCTAATTATTTGTTTACTAAGTGTGTGTGAGTGGGTGTGTCTGTACTAACCTATTTGTTGTTGCAGGGGTCGAGACTCAGCTCCTGGTCACGCATATACACTGATAGCTACTAGGTACTTTCTCTCCCTGCTCAATGAGATTTATCATACCTTGTCTTAAAACTATGTATGGTTCCTGCCTCCATCACATCACTTGCCAGACTATTCCACTCCTGACAACTCTATGACTGAAAAAATACATCCTAACATCGTGTGTGTGTTTGTGTACTCACCTAATTGTGGTTGCTGGGGTCGAGACTCAGCTCCTGGCCCCGCCTCTTCACTGATCGCTACTAGGTCCTCTCTCTCTCTCTCTCTGCTTCCTGAGCTTTGTCATACCTCGTCTTAAAGCTATGTATGGTTCTTACCTACACTGTGTGTGTGTGTGTGTGTGTGTGTGTGTGAGTGTGTGTGTGTGTGTGTGTGTGTGTGTGTGTGTGTGTGTGTGTGTGTGTGTCACTCTCCCTGAGCCGTGAGCTTTATCATACCTCTGCTTAAAGCTATGTATGGATCCTGCCTCCACTACATCGCTTCCCAAACTATTCCACTTACTGACTACTCTGTGGCTGAAGAAATACTTCCTAACATCCCTGTGATTCATCTGTGTCTTCAGCTTCCAACTGTGTCCCCTTGTTACTGTGTCCAATCTCTGGAACATCCTGTCTTTGTCCACCTTGTCAATTCCTCTCAGTATTTTGTATGTCGTTATCATGTCCCCCCTATCTCTCCTGTCCTCCAGTGTCGTCAGGTTGATTTCCCTTAACCTCTCCTCGTAGGACATACCTCTTAGCTCTGGGACTAGTCTTGTTGCAAACCTTTGCACTTTCTCTAGTTTCTTCACGTGCTTGGCTAGGTGTGGGTTCCAAACTGGTGCCGCATACTCCAATATGGGCCTAACGTACACGGTGTACAGGGTCCTGAATGATTCCTTATTAAGATGTCGGAATGCTGTTCTGAGGTTTGCTAGGCGCCCATATGCTGCAGCAGTTATTTGGTTGATGTGCGCTTCAGGAGATGTGCCTGGTGTTATAATCACCCCAAGATCTTTTTCCTTGAGTGAGGTTTGTAGTCTCTGACCCCCTAGACTGTACTCCGTCTGCGGCCTTCTTTGCCCTTCCCCAATCTTCATGACTTTGCACTTGGTGGGATTGAACTCCAGGAGCCAATTGCTGGACCAGGTCTGCAGCCTGTCCAGATCCCTTTGTAGTTCTGCCTGGTCTTCGATCGAGTGAATTCTTCTCATCAACTTCACGTCATCTGCAAACAGGGACACCTCAGAGTCTATTCCTTCCGTCATGTCGTTCACAAATACCAGAAACAGCACTGGTCCGTGTGTGTGTGTGTGTTTGTGTGTGTGTGTGTGTGTGTGTGTGTGTGTGTGTGTGTGTGTGTGTGTGTGTGTGTGTGTGTGTGTGTGTGTGTGTGTGTGTGTGTGTGTGTGTGTGTGTTTGTGAGTGTGTAAGAACGCTGTGAATAATTAGGTGGTAAGTAATTAAAAATCCTGGCCAAGTTATCAAATCTTATCAACCTGTAATCACACTAGTGAGAAGTAATGTGACTTGATAATTACGTATTCGTGCAGTTATTTCTCTAAAGTAATTATTTCACTTGTTGAGTTTCGTAATTCACGAACGTTGGCCTTTGTTTAGGTAATTACATTGATACCTGTATAAATTATATGGGCCGCAGTAAGTATTTCTCCACCTCCACCAGCTGTAGCTTTGGTTATAAAAACACTCGTGCACCTGCTGTAGTAGGGTCACATAAACACTCGTGCACCAGCTGTATCTAGGATGATATAAATACACCTGCCCCAGCTGTAGCTTGGGTCATATAAACACACATGCTCTAGCTTGGATCATATAAACATTCGTGCACCAGCTGTAGCTTGGGTCATATAAACACACCTGCACCAGCTGTATTCCGGTTCAAAAATCATGTCTCTAAAGCAGTGTAGTGTATGAATAAATTAAATTTTGATAACTCACCAGCTGAGGTATTGCTTCTGGATCATAAACTATCTTGTACATACGTTATGCACAGGCTTAGATATTAGTTGTAGAGCTGCTTATCCATCAAACACATATAATCCACTCATAGAAGACTGAAACGCATCACGACGTTTCGGTCCGACTTGGACCGAGAATGGAAGGCAGCCACAGTATATCTGACGGAGAGGGTGAGGGGCGGGAGTGATATAACAGAAGTGAGCAGTAGTATGGTATGCATCGGTGGTTCAGTGGTAGTATTCTCGCATTGTTACCTGTGTTTGTAAGAAGTACTTCAGGTGGTAGTGGCAGCAGCAGAAGCAGGAGTAGTAGTAGTAGTAGTAGTAGTAGTAGTAGTAGTAGCAGTAGCAGCAGCAGTAGTAGTAGTAGTAGTAGTAGCAGTAGTAGCAGCAGCAGCAGTAGTAGTAGTAGCAGTAGTAGTAGCAGAAGTAGTAGTAGTAGTAGTAGTAGTAGCAGTAGTAGTAGTAGTCGTAGCAATAGCAGCAGCAGCAGTAGTAGTAGTAGTAGTAGTAGTAGTAGTAGTAGTAGTAGTAGTAGTAGCAGCAGCAGCAGCAGTAGTAGTAGCAGTAGTAGTAGTAGAAGTAGTAGTAGTAGTAGTAGTAGTAGTAGTAGTAGCAGTAGTAGCAGTAGTAGTAGCAGTAACATCAATGGAGTAGTGGTAGACGTAGAAATAAAATAGTATTAATAGTAGTATTGAAAAAATGGTAAAGCGTGTAGTATTAGCGAGGAAATAGTATTAGTAAGAGTAGTTGTAATAGTGAAGGGAGTCAATAAGAACAACATTACAGAGGAGAACTGCAGGAAAGTTACTTGCTCAGGGGGAAGGATAAAATCCCTTGTGGACAAAACCCCCATAGGACAGAACCCACCTTGGAAAAAGACAGGAAAGGCAAGGAAAATATAGGGAAGGAGAGGAGAAGACAAAGGTCAGGTCAGATCACGAGTGTTCTGAAGTTCAGAACAAGTGACAATATAATGAGAAAGGAAGATAAGACAGCCTCTATGAAGGCTAGTGGAAGGTAGACAATATTGGTTGAGGATTACGGTTTAAAGCCTGTTACATATTCAATAAAAAAAACACATGAATTTTCGATAATATACAAGTTGTTTAAAGACACGTAAAGTTGGACAACGCCGGGACATTATATAAAGTTATAGAACCTGAATAAAGGAGTTGACAAACACAACGAAATCAACATTTCCGGTGTTTAGATGTCAGAAGATGGCTGAGAAAATTCAATAAATCTTAAGTAAAATCATTACATGTAAGAATCCTATACATCATTACAAAACGCTAATGTATTTAGTATGTTACCAATTTTCACATTAATCTATCGTAGGTGGCACATGCTGTAACAAGCCAGAATGACACACCTGGTTACTGCATCTCCCTCAGTAGCTAGGAAGAAAACGCATACCATTCAGATTCTAACTGAATAAATACTTTACGATAGTCAGGCGTAATAAATGTTTCTAAAAGAATGTCTAGATTCAAGGTGCTTGTGTAAGTCATGAAATATTAATGGTATCGAATTAAAACGTGTTAATTTTTCAGCAACGTGGAATCATTGTCCATTTTTTTACATAAGGATTCAACCGATTCAGAGATGAATAACAGTAACAATTTATCCACTTTGTAAAATTCATATCTTAGGTGAACTGATACTACACTACTACTAGCGCCTTATACTACTACTACTGAGGCGATTGCAAGTAATATATACAAAACCAAATGATAAATGATCAAGGAACCATCACAGTTATCAAGAAATGGGGTCTCATTAACTCTACGGTGATTACACTTCACGTTTCATTACAACTCGTGTTTGCTTCAGGTACATCAGTGACACAATCATCACAAGTCGTCTCAGCTTCAGTAGACAAAACAAGAAATGCCTAAAACTTCTTGAAATGTATTAAATTAATTAAATTTTATCCCGCTGTCTTTATTAGTATGTAGATGTGAAAATTTGTACTTTCATCTTAGGTTAGAAAGGCAAAATACCTCATAACACATTTGAGAATCTTAAACAGGTCAATTCTAGTGATCAATAATTTATATAGTTTTTCTGCTAATACAAGTATTTTATGTCCAAAACAGCATTTTCTTCTATTATTTATGAAATTAAAATAGACCATATGAGTCGATGGAAATTCTAAAGTGCTTAGTATGTCAGTCGTCTCATTATCTATAGTTGACATGATATAAATATGCTGTGTGTATCATTATTATGTTCCTTCAAAATTACTTGGCAGCAAACTTAAAAGACTATATCATCTTTTTAATGACATCATTACTTCTGGAAAAATTACAAAAATCAGATCAGACCTCTACAACACAATTGTTCCTCTTAATGGAAGGAAGTCATTGATGCCATTATTTTTGTATCCCAAAGTAGGATTTTTTACCAAAAAGCATACATCCAAAATAAGGTATCGAGATCTTTTTGCTGCAATATGACAAGTGGAACTCTCAGGGTAATTCCTTCTTCCAGTACCACTATTCTGTAAAGTTATATTTCCCATGATGGTGAAGAAGAAGCGCTGACTTAGATACTTTGTCTGATCCGGTTGTAGTCAATAACCAGGAATCACATCTAGCGACTTAAAGTGACCATAACGATTTTTGGGCAGGATCTTCATTTGTCCATGAAACAATCAGAGCTACTTGATTCAAGATTATGCCAGTATAATATACTGTTCCCAGATTCAAGAATCATTTCATTTAGAAAGCTACAGAAAATTTGTGAACTTATTTTAATTTGGAAGAATCAGTGTGCTACTGTTGTGATGGAAATGAACTTTTCGATGCCTTGGGTAAAATCTACGGCCTAGCAATGTATTGTTTATATGCTGCCTTCAACAAATCAAGTCTGAGTTCAACTTCACAATGGCAACACCTTACCAAGACTGCCTTTAGCTCTCGCTGGTGACTTGAATGAAACATAAGAAACACTGCCATAACTTGGCGCTCTGATCGAATATGAGACGTTTGGGTGGAAAATCTGTGGTGATCTAAAACAGGATTGTTACTGGGACTGGAAGGTGGATTTACAAAGTACTGTTGGTTTTCCTGGGCCTGTGGGACAGTGGAGATACAAAGTATCACTGTATTCAAAGTACGTGGCCGACTTGATAATCGTATGACACAGAAGTGAAGAGTGTTTATCCTAGGCTATTAGTCTATCCAAAGGTCATACTTCTTCCTCCTTTATACATCAAAGCTTTGGACAAAGAAGGTGCAGGGTTTGCCTATTTGAAGGAGAGGTTTCCCCTCGTTAGTGACGCCAGACTGAAGGAAGGTATAAATAAATAACACAAAGGCACAGTACCGTGGAAGGAAGGTATCTTTATCGGACCTCAAATTCGGAAGTTACTAAATGATTCTCATTTTGATGAAAGTCTCCAAGATGCTAAGATGAGAGCATGATTAGCATTTAAGAACTCTTGCGAAGATTTCTAGGGAAGTCATCACAACAAAGACTGCAAAGTCTTTGTACCATATCTACTGGAATGTCCGATGTTCCCGAGAATTCATTCACTTCATTGCCGCCTTGACACACCTCCCCGCCAAATACATCAATAACGTCAGTGATGAACACGGTAAACGACTTCACCAAGACAAAACCATCATGGAAAAAAAGATATCAGGAAACCTGATGGTGTCTTTGATGGTTGATTGCTGCTGGAGGCTGGTGCGGGAGAGTGATCTTCTGCACTGTAAGGAGAAAAATGTTTGTAAGACTGTACTGATATTCATTTTAGCTTTATTAATCAAATACATAATACATTCTTATTAAGATTTCTTATTCATTGCTTGCGCTACGCTTAATATCTATGTATAATATAATTCCTATGATTATTTAGTAATATATCGTGTAATTCATCAAACTAGATACATACTAAACAAGCTCAGACTCGTAATTAACGTCATCATCATTAGCTTAAAACAACCAGTTTGGTTTCTGAGACGAACGAAAAGTTAAATTTTATATGCCAATTATTTTTAGCCGGAAATGTCACTCCCATAACACTTCCACTAAATATATAAATTCAGATGAACTCCCGTAGACCATTTTCGGGCCCAGTTCCTAAGCGTTATGTGTATCTATTTGCTCTTGCGCTACCCTTTATAAGGTGGGAAGCACATTAAACTAGCCACTTCCCCGGCAAAATCAACACTCATTACTGAGCAGAAGGTGTTAGTGCATATTATAGCTTTCGACCTGCAGTCGTGTTAGCTAAGAAGGTACAAGAGCAATCAATAGAATATAAGATGGTCGACACAGTCATCCTTCCGACAATACGTGTACAGAAGAGTTTAATGGCAGTTATTTCTGAGAAATATTTTTTTCTTCATTTCAAATCTGTCAGGAAAACTGGATCCTCCTTAGAATAATTTCTAGTATAGAAAAATGATAATAAATAAGAATATAACAAAAGGAATGCAAACAAGCTAAGAAACTGAAAAATCAGATATTTAATATATAAGTAAAATAAAACCAAGTGAAACACAGAGAGTAGACAGTGAAGACAAACTTATTCCAGAAGGCACGGACGTAGATAGTGAAGACAAACTTATTTCAGAAGGCACGGACGTAGATAGTGAAGACAAACTTATTTCAGAAGGCACGGACGTAGATAGTGAAGACAAACTTATCCCAGAAGGCACAGACGTAGATAGTGAAGAAAAACTTATCCCAGAAGGCACGGACGTAGATAGTGAAGACAAACTTATCCCAGAAGGCACGGACGTAGATAGTGAAGACAAACTTATTCCAGAAGGCACGGACGTAGATAGTGAAGACAAACTTATCCCAGAAGGCACGGACGTAGATAGTGAAGACAAACTTATTCCAGAAGGCACGGACGTAGATAATGAAGAAAAACTTATTCTAGAAGGCAAGGACGTAGATAGTGAAGACAAACTTATTCCAGAAGGCACGGACGTAGATAGTGAAGACAAACTTATTCCAGAAGGCACGGACGTAGATAGTGAAGAAAAACTTATTCTAGAAGGCACGGACGTAGATAGTGAAGACAAACTTATTCCAGAAGGCAAGAACGTAGATAGTGAAGAAAAACTTATTCCAGAAGGCACGGACGTAGATAGTGAAGACAAACTTATTCCAGAAGGCAAGGACGTAGATAGTGAAGACAAACTTATTCCAGAAGACACGGACGTAGATAGTGAAGACAAACTTATTCCAGAAGGCACGGACGTAGATAGTGAAGACAAACTTATTCCAAAAGAAATCGTAGGCTTTTTGCTCCCTGAGACGAAATATTTAATTTCTTGTAAAATAATAAGATGACTCGATTTTTCTTTTAAAATGTAATTGTAACAGCAGCTTTGATCAAAATGATGATAATCTACCTTTTTTTCACACTATTTCTTGTGTTTTACCAAAAGTAAAATATTTTGGCTAAAAATCAATGGATGCGCAAAGAGAGCTGTCAGTGGTCAACACTTTGACTAGATGCCTACATGCATCACACTCACGTAAGCAAGTTTGAGTTCCTGGAATGAATAAGTGGAAGTGGCAGCTGCCTTCCTTATATTGATCCTGATTCCTTCATGAGTCAGCCTCTCCCTATTATTCTACCCCATCCCCAATCCCGGCCCCATAAAGAGAAAATACAGCATCTTCAGTAGCTGACCAAATTTACACCGGACAATTGAACACAAAGGCTTCAGATGACTGAAGAAAACTATTCGTTAAGGGTGATAAATAAGTTGAACTTATTTTAAATGTAAGGCAAAAAATTCACTACAACCCATAAGTTAAGAACAAACAACAGAGACAAGGAGAAAGTTTACTCTTACCTTATCAGGAGGAAGCCAAACACCAGGTAAAGACAATGCTACCAGGATGCGACACCGAAATTAACCCATACCAGGAAACACTTGCAACTACAGGTTTGCTCTACAGATGGCGCAGTGTATGATACCACTGGACCTATCAACTGGGCTGACGCTTTTGGGTAATTTCGCAAATTTTGAAATAAACTTCAGGAAAATATAATTATTTGCTTTTCTCTCTCACTATGAGTTTTGAGGCAATTTAGCGTTTTTTGCCAGTTCCCACCTTAGTTGTGATGCTCTGATATAGGTCGAAAATTGTGTTCGTGCTCGAAAAATGCATATAACGGATTGGATTACATTTTTTTTTTTTTGCTAAACTAACCATTATGCCCTAATGCACATATATCAGCAGCTTCAACTAATTTACAATTTTTAACAAAAATACGATAATCATTAAACATAACAGATAAAAATTATTCACCAACAATGAAATCTTTTAAAGATTCATAATTGCGAGTAAAATTTGCACTATTAAGTCAGAAGTTAAGGAATCGAAAGCGTTAGTTTAAAATTTCATGACCATTTCCTACTACGTTATTTTATTCAGTTGAAATTCTATCCTACAGGAGTTCGTGGCATTTTTAAAAGTCTTGAGAATTGAGTTTTTTAATTTAAATATTAAGATCACAGAGTTATTCAGACGAGAAATTTATTTTCAAGTCTAATTGTGATAATATCCTTGTAAAGTTTCTTTTCTGACTTCTGTTTACAACACTTTCTCTTTGTTATCATTCATCTCTCTCTGATCGATCTTCTTTCTTATTTTCTTCTCTTAGCTACTAATTCCCGTTTTTTTAGCTAACTACTCTACCCTCCTAGCTAACTGCTCTACCCTCCTAGCTAACTGCTCTACCCTCCTAGCTAACTGCTCTACCCTCCTAGCTAACTGCTCTACATCCCTAGTTAACTGCACTACCCCTGCGGGCTAATTGCTCTACCTTCCTAGCTAACTGCTCTACCTTCCTAGCTAACTGTTCTACCTCGCTAGGTAACTGCTGTACCTTCTTAGCTAACTGCTCTACATCCCTAGTTAACTGCTCTACCTCCCTAGTTAACTGCTCTACCCCTTGGCTAATTGTTCTACCTTCCTGGCTAACTGCTCTACCTCCCTAGCTAACTGCTCTACCTTCCTAGCTAACTGCTCTACCTTCCTAGCTAACTGTTCTACCTCGCTAGGTAACTGCTGTACCTTCTTAGCTAACTGCTCTACATCCCTAGTTAACTGCTCTACCTCCCTAGTTAACTGCTCTACCCCCTGGCTAATTGTTCTACCTTCCTGGCTAACTGCTCTACCTCCCTAGCTAACTGCTCTACCTTCCTAGCTAACTGCTCTACCACCTTAGCTAACTGCATTACCTCCCTACCTAACTGCTCTACCCTCTGGCTAACTGCTCTACCTTCCTAGCTAACTGCTCTACCACCTTAGCTAACTGCATTACCTCCCTAGCTAACTGCTCTACCTCCCTAGCTAGCTGGTCTACCTCCCTAGCTAACTGCTCTACCTCCCTAGCTAACTCCTCTACCTTCCTAGCTAACTACTATACCTCTCTAGCTAACTGCCCTACCTCCCTAGCTAACTCCTCTTTCACACCTTGTCATGGCCCCCAGCGTATCTTACCACTGGATTTCTGTAGCATAAGTAAGACAGCCGCACCCGATATAAATTTCACTTATATATTAATATACGTACCAGTGCTTCCTTCCTCTTGAATCTTTACATGTTCAAAGCGAGTATATTTAAAGCCTAATAATTTACAATAAGCTGTTTGTTTATTTGCAATTACTATTTTTAATAAAATTATCCTCATAATGTTAAAATACTTATTTTGTTTACATTACCTGGTTAAAATATAATGAGATAAAGAAGTCATTAATGAGGCGCTGCCTATCAGAAAGTTGTTTAGAGAGTTATGTATTTCCGGCGAAGTGGTACGAGTTGGTTGTCTGTTCACTGAAGTTATTGAATCTCGTTAGAAAATGGCCTATTATAACAACTATAATTTTTAAATGGGTGGACGGTTAGCCAGCGGAAGGCCTCGGTCAGATGACCAGAAGCTTCAACGGCGGGTCATCATCTAAGACCCGACGAACTTTACCTAACCTAACTTGCAAATTTCAAATGTTTCGAGCCTGGATTGTTCAGTCTATCTGCATGCCAAGAGAATTTGTTTATTTAAGTTAGTTTTGCCACGTATATGCTATTTTTTTAAAGCTGTATCACTTAATGCGGTACCTGGTAACCCTGATTTTTCTTCCATTTCTATCCAGAATTTTTATTTATCCATTTCGAAGACAAAAAAAAAATATATTTAAAAATGAACACTTAAAGAGATGTCACCTGGTGACTCGGGAATAATCTCCAGGAAATTAATAATTGTGTAAGGTACCCAAAGAATTCTAGGAAATATTACACATCAACATCTGCAGTAGGATAGTTGCTCTAAAATATTTTGTGTGATCATCCACACTTTGTATTTATTACATTTATGCTTTATAATAACATGTTCCAAACAATTCCCCAATAACTATGTCTTTTTAACTTTTATTATATTTCTTGCTACCCAAGAAAAAACATAAAAATATATCCTGTGGTGATCACCTATTATCTAACAAATCCTGTGATTCGTAAAATATTTCAAACCCTCTTATTAAAAGATGGGGTAATTCTCTAACTTTGATGATAAATACAGTGGACCCCCGCATAACGATTACCTCCGAATGCGACCAATTATGTAAGTGTATTTATGTAAGTGCATTTGTACGTGTATGTTTGGGGGTCTGAAATGGACTAATCTACTTTACAATATTTCTTATGGGAACAAATTCGGTCAGTACTGGCACCTGAACATACTTCTGGAGTGAAAAAATATCGTTAACCGGGGGTCCACTGTACTCCCTCGTGCATCAGTTATTTATGTCTATTATCTATCCACATAGAGAAATAGCATCATATAGTAATAAACTGACACCTCAGCATCATCCAGATCTGTCATCGTAAATTATTACTGATCCAGAAAGATTGTGCTTAATATCGCGTGTCTTTTGAGAACGATTCTAAATTAGCATAATCCTTGGTTATTACTTATTCAAGCTTCTATAAAGGACTGTAATAGTGCAATAACACATTCAGCCTTTCCGGGTTCGCCTTTCCAGGAGGTACCCAATCCTCCAGTTCTCCTAACTTGTAATCATAGCTAAATAACATAGCAGTAGACAGTGGAACTGTAATTGTCAAGTTCTAGCTCACTAATTGGGAAAGGATTTGTTTGGTATCAAGTGGGTCAGATCATTTTAATTACGAATTTTACATTCTCACGATTTTCGCGACCAGTTGATTCGAAACACAATTATTTTGTTGTTTACATATCATGAAATATATTATTTAACCAATCGACCAGCTTTCAATAACATTTCACACACTTGTCACATGTGGCAATAATTCAGGTATTTACATGTGAAATTTCCGGTGGCATGTATCGGTATGCTAGCCTGGGGGGGGAAAAAAAGACACCTCCACGTTGACTAAATTCTTTGGTAAGGGAGAATAAATTTAATCTTCTTAGTAATTTCCATGATTTATGTTTACTTATATCCATGTAGGAATGTATTTTTCACTGGGCAGTATAAAATGCCATTAAAAATACATATTTAATTTTCCCTTAATGATTATCTGTCAAGGCGTTCCTTACCAGATGATGGAATTTCATCATACACACACTTAAAAAAAAGCTACAATGCTCCTATTTTGAACAAAACAGATCAAGGTTATTAGAAAAGATAGATGCCAGAACACATTAGAGGGATGTACCCTTGCACTCTCTCTCTCTCTGGAGAATATTCTTCCGTATGACAAACTACTGAATGAAAAATATAAACATAGCCGACTTAATCTCAAACTATAATTTTAAGATCGATGTTTGGAAAGACATTTAAGTAATAGAATGCCAGCTATATTGTTTATGAGGGTCTATATTTTAAAAGGAAAATTAAATTATGTGAAAATGAGACAGTTTTCAAATATGGATTATTTTTTTTCTAAATAATAACATAGAAAAACTGAAGACTAATTCCAAAAAACGCACCAACAAATTACAATTATTTGTGTTTCGGATGGAGAGAGAGTTTCGCTTCTTCCCCCCCAAAAAAATCTTTACTCAGCAATATTCGTAGGAGAAATTCCCCTAACAAGCATTTTGTATTAAGTTGGGTAATAATGTCGTCCTGCGGAATTGTGTATCACCAATTCAGAAAGTTAAATTGGTATTTCAGACGCACACACTGGCTCATGAAAATGACTGGAGAGGTTGAGAGAAGTTTGCTTGAGAACAGAAGATACTTGAGCAGTAACTCCACCTTTATGGCTAACGTGTGTAGAAGGAAGGGCTGGCAGACTCGCTGGCAGGACGAAAATAATTAAAGTAGGATAAAAAATGCTAGCAAACTAGTTGAAGAAGTTTCAGGGTCTGACAGGAGGCTAATAATCTGAGAAAAGAGGGAAAATTTTCCAAGGTGAAAGGATAGTCAGGTACATCTCTCCTTGGCGGAAATAATATAGCATCGGATTAGAACCATGGTAATAAAAATTAATAAATATTAAGAATAATGTCAAGAAAATAATAATCAAGCGTGTTCATGGAAGAGTAGACCAATCTCTTTCATCAGGCTTGCAAATGCTTATAAATTTTCAGCAAAAACTTTGTTTTCCTAGCCTTAACAGCCTCGTTGATCAGGCCCTGATCCACCTTGAGGCCTGGTCGTGGACCGGGCCACGGGGGCGTTGATCCCCAGAATGCCGTCCAGGTAGACTCCATGTATACCCCTGAACAATAACATACTCTACCCCTTCTCCCTCACCTACGTTCAACCCCCCGTATTTCCAACCCAGTGGTTAAGTCCTGGAAGCCAGCGTCTTCCCTCTCCACGAGTAGTGAGTCAGTGGTCAGTGAAGGTCACCACGGTAGAATACTGCTTTTTTCTCTTTTGATACATGTCGAGTCACCATAACTCATCTCAACCTGTCGATTAATGAGGATCAGCTTGTTCCCGCAAGTGTTGATTCATATTCCTTGGCCAGTGTAAGGGAAGTGACTATCAGCCACTAACATGGTGAATATTTACTATTACTGGCTCCTGATGACCCCTGCGTATCGCTCCTCCTACACCTCCACAGTGTGTTCCCCTATACAGCATCGCTTCATTCATTTTCACCCCACTTGCATTTATTAACATTTCTGCAAAAGACATTTGCAAAAGTTGCGTCTTGCATCCCGGTTTCAACAAGCAAAAAATGTATTGGCATGTATTGGAAATGCAATGAAAAGTGGCGTTTAATCCAAAGCCCCGGGCTATATTTCTCAACGAAACCAGAGTACCTAGGTTTCTGAACAAGTCTTTAAGTGAACCGTAAAGTATAGTCCATCAGTGCAGGTAGAAAGACATAGCCTTCCCTTCAGACATCACCACAACAGAGCATCTCAAATCAGCTAGGACGTTTTAATGTTTTCAGAAAGCAACTAATGTTGAGGACTTGATACCCTTTTGAAAAATGTTGCTGATGCCCCAACCACGACCAGAACATGGCGTAATCTTCAACTTTGGAAATGGATGCCCAACCACTTAGCACAACAGAATTCCCTGAAGATGACACTCTCATTCACCTTCCTTCTCGCAAGAAAATCACCAGACAAAGTGGAAACCATTCCTCATACGAAAAATGCAGGCCTAAAGCCCAAATGAGCAAGAAACTAGAAGAGAAAAATACAGCAGGAGCAGTAAGATTAATCACCCGTAGAAAATCAAAGCACAGAGAGAATCTAAGCCTCTCCTAAGCTCCTCCCCTTGCGAACTGCAGTCTTCTAGTGCATCTACCATACAGCAATTCACAGCATCATTGCAAGGAGTTAGTTAATAATTCAACTGACGATATTTTTCTCGATGCCAGTTAGGTCTATTACCATCAATTTATCTGGAGTTTATCTGGAGAGAGTTCCGGGGGTCAACGCCCCCGCGGCCCGGTCTGTGACCAGGCCTCCTTAGGTCAGTGTCCCAGGATGCGACCCACACCAGTCGACTAACACCCAGGTACCCATTTTACTGATGGGGAACATAGACAACAGGTGGAAAGAAACACGTCCAATGTTTCTACTCTGGCTGGGAATCGAACCCAGGCCCTCACCGTGTGAAGCGAGAGCGTTAACCACCAGGCCAGTGAGAATATATAGATAAAAACTTGTGTTTAATAAATGCAAACCAGGGGGCGTTGATCCCCAGAATAATCTCCAGGTAATCTCCAGGTAACTATGCCTATCCCTCCCTAAGTTTTTTTTTCTCTTTCAGCAGAGCTTCCTATCCTTTGAAAAACCTAAACAATGATAACCATCATTCGTCAGCAATAATTTAATTACATAGAGTATATATTTATTTCTCAGCATGATCTGAACTGTACATTTCAAAAGGATAATACACTACACAGAATGAAGGCAGCGAGATCATCAAGCAGTCATGACACAACTCAGTGCCGAGCTGAAAGGAAACCTTGTGTCTCTGTCACCAACCCATAAATTTCTACAAATGGCCCCCGACGGGACCACACAATAACCCTGGACGAACGATAGACAGTTACTCTGGAGTCATTCATATGCATCTCTCTACTCTAGCTGACAAGGATTATATGCAGTTAATAACATAAGAATAAAGGAACACTGCAGAAGGCCTATTGGCCCATAATAGGCAAGTCCTTTTCAAACCCAAACCCACTAACAAAAATAGCTACAGAGTTATAACAAGAAGAGAAATTGAATGCAATTAATATCATAAGGATTTTTTGTGCCTTATTTTACTGTATATTTTATTATTATATTTATTATGGAATAATTTATCAATGAAAGCATAAAACACGAATTTTAATTTAATAGTTAGTTCTTCGAAGCTGGAATGAAAATATTAGCTGAAATATAAATCGTATACACTGGCTTCAACAGGTAAGTCACCTTTGTTCATGGTGTGTTTCTTCTTTACCTAAGTTGACATGCTTATATTGTGTTAGTAACTTTTAATGGCTTCGCTAAAATGAATAAAATATTTTCCATTTGATTAGTTATATACTTGAATTTAGATATTTCTCGACCTCACCTAGTATGAGTGTTCTCTCCAGTCCCTCCACCTCATATACGACTGGAGGCTTCTGGAGGACACTAGACACCTCTCCAAACTGGATATTCTGTCCTCTCTATTCCTATTGTTTCCAAATTCCCACACAAATTTGTTGGTGAGACATGTGTGTGTGTTTGGTTGCTCTGTGCGAAGCTGGTATCACACATATTGTATTTAGCCTTCATAACTGATGATTATTCTCACGTGTTGATATTGTTTAAGTCAGAACTTTGCTCACGATTTCGGCATTATGTTACTTAAGTCCAATATCAGTTAGGATTTCAGAAAAACTGGGCATTTGGACCTTTATTTTCCAGTTTAGATGTTAAATGATCAATGCTGCTATCCCTGTCTGCTCGATTATATATACTGGCTCCCTCTACCTTTCGTGTTAATGTGACTGTAAATGGTCCAAGTCGAACCGAAGCGTCGTCGTAAGCTCCTGTCTTCTATGTACGGGTATTGTACCTTTTTGTTCTGTCTGGCATCTCATGTCTGCCCACATGTCCCAGAGTGTTAGCCTGGGAATTTACATTGTTGTATTTTCTTTGTATTGTTTGAAAACATTGTATTGTATACTGTGGATAATGTTCATCTTATGTACAAAGTAATTTTCTAACTTAAGAAATATACTGTAAATACGAAATCAATGTCAAAGTAATCAAGCAAGAGTAGACCAATGTTTTTGCCTGATCATGTTAAGTCACTCTGTCTCCCTCACCTCAATAAGACGCCATTGAAAGATCATCACACAGGAAATGCAGTTTACCACTGCACATTAGGAGCATTGACCACATAAAGCCCTTGATTATTATTTCATTTAAAATGCAGAAATTCGTACAGAGTGTATTACTTGAACAAGCTACTGTTGTAATGACAGGTTCAAAGAAAAGGTTGTTAAATACTTTTTAAAAATATTTTCTAAACAATTATAAACAATTATAGGCTATAATTTATTTCTAATGGGTAAATTTTCTATGATTCCTTTAGTGTACATTTTATTATTAAGAATCGCTGAAAGAACATCTTTAAATGGCTTACTCAATGTTTTCTCTTATTTTTATCCTAACTTAAGTTTTCTTTTTTGGTTCGTTTTTAACACGTCAAGGCCTCATCTGATCGGCTTTAGGTTTTCACACTGGTGTTTGGTAACGAGGAAAAGATTTATGCAGCAATTGCCAGGTAAGGTTGACCTTTGGCGACGATTACAGGACAGTGGTCCTGACATCACGCTGGCTCGATGTTGTACCAAAGAGGTAGGAAGCATGGAATAGGACGATTTTATATAGAACACCTTTGTTAGTTTACACAGAGCACCTCTGCTATTTTATACATAGCATATGTGTTATTTTACACAGAACACCTCTGTTATTTTACACAGAGCACTTCTGTTATTTTACACAGAGCGCCTCTGTTATTTTACACAGAGCACCTCTGCTATTTTACACAGAACACCTCTGTTATTTTACACAGAGCACCTCTGTTATTTTACAGAGATCACCTCTGTTATTTTACAAAGAGCACCTCTGTTAGTTTACACAAAACACCTCTGTGATTATTTTCCTGAATCAGAATCATCAGCAACTGTGTAGCGTCAGGAACCTGTGCGGAAAAAGTACATGAGTCAGGAGTGGTGGAAGTATGAATGAAAGGTGGTAGTATTTTGTTGGGCAGTCTGCTGGTTTAGTTAGGGTTGGTACATAGTTCCCACTCTACCCTTCATCTCTTCTGCACCCGATAGGAGGTGACGAGTGTGTCTCCGACCGGTGGTCACTCACTTGACTTGCGGTTCCTATCAAAGCTGTAAGTATTTGTTCCTCTCCTGTCTCAATTATTATATGTTCTGGATTAAGTTGGTTTCAGTAAGAGCTTCACTCTTGTTTAGGGTTTTAGACTCCAATTTTTTCCTGCCTTGATTTGACTTACGTAATGTTATGTCGTCTTTTATTCCTTTTAAAGAATGTACGCCTATCGAGTGATTTCTAGATAGGTGTGTAACTTTGTGTTTTCTTTCTTTTAGCCTTGACTGTCGACTCGAGTCATTCGACAGAGGCGAGATATAGAAAGACAACCTTGATCTTTACAAGATCAGAGACGTCACTTTTACATCTCTACTCTACCTACAGTGGTCCCCCTTCCACACGTAGTCGACCACCCAGTCAGCTATACACCACTCAAGCAGCCTTCTCCCAATAACCTTTCATAGAAGTTCTTTGCTGGCTACTCAACTGTTTAACAAATGTTGTGGTGGACAGAAGATCACAGTCAACCTCTGTTCGTTAGAGGTAGGGGACACTGTCTTCTATTTCAACAGCCACGTCCATCATCAACAACGGCTCGGCGTTCCATGCCACGGTTCAGAGCTACGTGCCCAGAACATCGGCATGGCACCATTCTCCACTACGTCATTGTGTACATATTACCTTTGAATCACTGATTAATTACGTGTTTCATTTTTACTTAGGGTAAGATTAATTTCATGTTTAAGTGTTTTACAATCTTTATTATATTGACAAATTTGTTTATCTTATTATGTTATTATTGATTTTTCATTTTTTATTTCAATAAGGAGGAATGAACCTTATTAAATACTCTGAGGGTCTGATATGGCTGTTGAACCTTCACTGAGCCTCTAATCCGTGATGTTAGCAAACCTTTGTTTATCTTCATTCTTAAATCACCTTCTTCATCGTCTTGTTTAACTTTGTGTTCAGCAATCCTTTGTCCATCTGCATCGTCAGCAATACATGTGGTTATCTGGCATCTGCAACACTATCATTATCTACATGGTCAGCAATGCTTCCTTTATTTGCATCATCAGCAACATCTTGCTTCTCTGTGCCATCATCACACCTTGCTTATGTACGTCATCAGAATCCTCTTCCTTATTTGCGTCGTCAGCATCACCTTGCTTATCTGTGTCATCAGCATTACCTTACTTTTCTGAGTCGTCAGTATCCCCTTGATTATGCTCATCGTGAGCATCCAATTGTTTATCTGCGTCGTGAGCATCCCCTTGTTTATCATCGTCAGCATCCCCTTTCTTATCTGCATCGTCAGCATCCCTTTGCCTATCTGCATCGTCAGCATCCCTTTGCCTATCTGCGTCGTCAGCATCCCCTTGACTATCTGCTAGTCTACACACCAGAAAAATATCTTCCGCTGCTCTTCTTTAATAGTCTAAGAGAAATATTATTTGATTGATGGCAACCCATATAATTCAAATATTCATTGCTCTGTCTTCCACATAAGACCAATTTTTCTAGCAGTTTTCGCAATAAACATGATATATCTTTGATAAATTCTGATTTAAAAATGACTCGTATAACTCACCTTTTATAGATGAAGTCTGCATTCCAGTCGTTCATTTGCATAAATCATGCAAACCTTACGTAGATTTTTGCCTACCATGATAAATTAATTTAGCATCTTTAATGCATGTTGAAATCGCAGCCTGTGATTTTTAAAATGTTTAAATATTGCAGCTGGCGATATTCCTGGCAGCAATATTTCTTCGCAAAAATCTCTGCTTTTTTCTACTAGGGACACTGTTTACAGTAACGGTTTTTATGCCAGAACATATATAAGGAGAATGAAACAGTTGGTGACCTAGCTTAAGGCTCACTGCTCTGCCGGACGTTACAAGAAACATGGCTGGCAGTCCAGCAAGCTAACTAACGTTATTGAGTATCTGTGGCTATGTGGTTTAATTAGGCTATTTAACACTAGAGTTTCGCCAACGGTATTATGTAATGACGTTATCAGACCAGCTGCCTCTAACAACTTCAAACTGTCACACTGTGATAGGATGGTAGTGGAAAATGCAGCCTGAAAAATGCTCGAGAATAAGTCTGGAAAATACAGAGTTCGTCACTTAACAGGGATAAGGGAAGATTTTCGTTTATCATCCACAGTTCTTTTCTAGGTGCACACCTCGACTCGCTGGTCACTTGTGTTGATGTACTTCGCTTCGCCACCTGTATCCTCGCCGAACACAAATATATATATACATATATATATATATATATATATATATATATATATATATATATATATATATATATATATATATATATATATATATATATATATATATATTATTATTTTTTTATTATCACACTGGCCGATTCCCACCAAGGCAGGGTGGCCCGAAAAAGAAAAACTTTCACCATCATTCACTCCATCACTGTCTTGCCAGAAGGGTGCTTTACACTACAGTTTTTAAACTGCAATATTAACACCCCTCCTTCAGAGTGCAGGCACTGTACTTCCCATCTCCAGGACTCAAGTCCGGCCTGCCGGTTTCACTGAACCCCTTCATAAATGTTACACTTTGCTCAC
>NC_091301.1:58112341-58144187 GCF_038502225.1 Cherax quadricarinatus | reverse complement strand
GATGAGTACCAGTCAGATCTTCCCTACTGTACTTATCATAGAATTCATGGACATGACACTTCTGAGTGCAATGCTCTCTATAACCTGCAGTACTCTAGATCTTTCCGTGGCCGTTCCAACCGCAGAGCCAGGAGAGGAAACAGACGTCGTGGTTCACAAACTAATCAGAACCAGGCTCATTCTTCCAATTCGGGGGAATCCGAGCGCCCAAGTCTACTCGTCCAGTCGTGACAGTAGTAGGTGATAACGAGTACACCATCCCAGTCCAGAATTCCTGTGAAGCCTTAGCCAGCCTTGAGATTGACAGCCCTGCTGTTGATGCTGCTTCACACGTCTCTGACGTAGAGGAATTTGGGGATGAAGTAGAAAACGCCTTCTCCGATGACAACCCACCTTTCTGTTTGCATATAACTCCTAACGAAACGATTGGTCCATTAGTACAAGCTTCTGTCCATAATGCGCCCATTCATGTGTTCATGGACTCTGGTGCGCAAGTTAATATCATTAGATCTAGCTTGTTTAAAGAGAAGCAGTTACGACGTGTCCTCCTCGTTGAACCAACTACTGTAACCTCCCATAGTGGAGTAGCTGGTTCCCTTCTGCGAGTCCGAGGTCAGACTTCGCTCACCTTTACTATCCAAGGCAGAGACTTTACTGCTGCTTTCCTTGTTGTCGACCAGATTACTTTTCCTGGTGACCTTCTACTGGGATTTGCTTCCATGCGAGACTTACGCATTGTGCTCGATCCGTACCGATGGCATGCCCAAATTGACGACTTGATCGTTCCATTCTGGGGTTACCAGCTTGGATCAGAAATCTGTCATACTGCTGCAGAGTATGATGTACGCATTAAGTCCTTACAAGCCAATGCATTCTCCGGTAGCGTACCCAAGCTGTCAGGCACTGGTAACTCTGTCGCTCCCATCTGTGCTCCACCTACACCTTCAGATATGCAAGATAGTGTATTGCCTCAAGTGTCCGAGGACGCTCAGACTGCTTTGAGTGCTCTGCCTATCCCTGCAATGTCTGCTAGTCCAAGTAGTAGTTTCTCCAAAGGGGACGCCTTGTCGGAAAACGATTACTTGAAACTAGTAATGTCATCTCTTGTTGATGTCACATGCCGTCTGCAGAAAGACGTCTCTGTTGCGGCTAGTGCTCTCACTAGAGTGTCTGTTGTTGTTCCTAATGTTCCAGATGGTGATAACGTCCTAGTTGACAGTGATTCCTGCAAGGTCAAGGGTTTATTTGTTGAACCTTCCTTACACGTTGTAAGAGACAGTAAGATCCATTTACTCCTTGCTAACACTTCGGGTCACAGTGTTCGTCTCAGAGCAAATACCAACCTCGTTGACCTAGTTCACTATCCTTACCCTGTTCAAGTACAGGATGACGTGCCACCTGACCAGTGGGTCGGTGCTATTTCAACAGTGGAGACCTCATCCACTCCACTGGATCAATCCATCCCACTAGTTGAGGAGAAAGACTTAGCTCCCACTGATTTCCCAGACGAAGTCCAGCGCTTGTTGACGCTGTTGAACAAACGTCGTACAGCCATTGCCTTACCAGGTGAGAAGATGGGTATAACGAACTTATTGTCCCATCGTATTCCACTTGAACCTGGTACCAGACCTATTTATATACCTGCGTACAGAATGCCTCATTGCCAAGTTTCTGTCGCAGAGGAACTGATCAATCAAATGCTCAATGATGGAGATATTGCACATAGCAATTCACCCTGGAATGCGCCCTTGATCCTATTGCCTAAGAAGGACGGCACTTGGCGCCCGGTGATTGACTTTAGAAAGTTAAATGCGAAAACCATTCCAGATCGTTTCCCACTTCCTGTACTAGGTGACCTTTTACGCAATATCGGAGATAACAAAGTCTTCTCGACCCTGGACTTGTTACAAGGGTTTTGGCAAGTCCCTTTTCACGAGGACAGCCAAGAGTTAACTGCATTCTCCACTCCCACAGGTCATTATCACTTCCTCCGTATGGCGTTTGGATTACGATCGTCTCCTATCATGTTCTCTAGACTCATGACCAACATCTTTAGAGGTCTTATAGGTAAAGCACTTATGGTGTACTTAGACGACGTAATCGTCATGTCCGAAGACTTGGATACACACCTGAAAAGACTTGATATAGTAATTGGCAAGCTTGAAGAAGCCAATTTAAAGATCAAACTGTCCAAATGTCAATTTTTCAGATCAGAAATTAAGTTTCTGGGTCACGTAGTCACTCCTAGAGGGGTTACGACTGATCAAAGTAAAGTAACTGCAGTACTAAATTTTCCAACTCCCAAAACTGCTGATGCCATAAGATCCTTTGTGGGCTTAGCAGGCTTTTATAGATCTTTCATTGCCAATTTTTCTTCCATAGCTGCTCCGCTAACTGAATTGCTTAAGAAAGATGCTCCTTTTGTTTGGACCTTCCGTCAAGAAAAAGCATTCCAAACTCTAAAAGAAAAGTTAACATCTGCTCCAATTTTGAAATTCCCAGATTTTTCTAAGCCCTTCTATCTGACAACTGATGCTAGTTCAATTGGCATAGGTGCCGTACTAGCTCAGAAGACTGATGGCAAGTACAACGCAGTTGCATTTGCTAGCCGAGTCCTTACGAAGGCTGAACGTAATTATACAGAACGGAGCAAGAAGCTTTAGCAATAGTATGGTCTTTAAAGCACTTCCAAGACATTATTTACCAGTACCCTGTTCATGTCTTGACAGACCATGCACCCCTGATACCTTTGTTCCAGAACAAACAGCCTACTGGAAGGTTAGCCAGATGAACCTTGACTATCCAAGAGTTCAATCCCACTTTTGAACATTTACCTGGCAAGTTGAATGTAGTTGCAGATGCTTTATCGCGACACATTAGTGTAGTTACTGCAGACCCTCCATTTACTGTCGAGGATGTCAAAAATGCCCAAAGAACAGATCCCATGTGGTCTGGTGTGATTCGATTCCTGCTCCAGGAAGATCTTATTCTTACTGTGAAGCCACCAGCACCCATTAGTGACTTTGTAATGAGCCAAGAATTACTGTAGCGAACAGCCGAGTTGGGTACTCCTAGTAGAAGAGTTTACCAGTTAGTAATTCCACAGTCACTAGTGAACGTAGCTCTACAGCTAGTTCATGATGCACCAGGTGTTGCACACCCTGGTATGGATCGTTCTGTGAAACAAGCCAGAATGAAATACTTTTGGCCACGTATGGCAACTGACATTTCCGAGTATGTTAAAAAATGTAGTGTCTGTATGCAACATAAAGGAAATGTCAATGGTCCTAATCCAATCCAAGTGTACCCAACCACTAGCGAACCATGGGAAAGAGTTGCCCTTGATTTGTTAACCAATTTTAAATGGTCCCTCCAAGGCAACAAACATCTGTGTGTTATGGTAGACCATTTCACCAGATATTGTGAGTTAGTGCCTATTGCAGATAAGTCTGCAGAGACAGTAGCTAAAGCATTTAAAGAACGCATTATCTGCAGGCATACCACCCCTAAGAACCTTAGTAACAGATAATGGAGGTGAATTCTGTAATGAGATTCTTGAAAATTTGTGTACTAAATTTATACAAGATCTCTAAATCCACCATTGTTCCTCATCATCCTGCCAGCAATGGGTTAGCCGAAAGAACCAATAAGAAAGTACTTGATGTCCTGAGAGCCACTATCAACCCCAATAGTTAAACTTGGGATGAAGTCATACCAGATGTCCAATGTGCCATAAATTCTGCTTACAATGCTTCCATAGGTGATACTCCACATTATGCATTGTATGGTGTAGACAAGCGTTTACCCTATGAGTTGTTATATTCCACTACGAAACCTAATTACAACCCTGATGATTTCGTAGCAACTCGTACAAGCATGGCTCAAAGTGTTTTTAGAAGAATCCATGAAACACTTCATAAATCAACAGCAGAATTTACTAGAGTAACTAATAGCCGTGCTAAGCCATCAAAAGTCAAAGTAGGTTTAAGAGTAATGCTGACAAATTTCAACAAAACATCCGAAATGCCTAAGCTCGATCAAAAGTTTGTCGGACCTTATCGAGTTGTAGAACATATCTCTGGTAATAAGTATAAGGTTAGAGAAATTAGTACTGGTAAGTACAAAGAATCGCATTTAGATCATATGAAATTAGTATGTGATGTTGATGATATTGCTACCCAGACTAATGTGACAGATGCTGAAAATTCTCTTGACTCTGTACCCTCTACCTCAAATACTCAGTCAGATAACCAACCTGAATGTCGTTACTCCTTGCGTACTCAACAAGTAATGAGAAACCCACAAGTATCTTTTGTAGATACTCGTTCAGATCTCCCTCAGTCAAGGCATGTGTTAGCCATTGCAGAGGAATTTGATCCTCCCAGAGATGATAACCATTCTGCATATGTAAACCTCACCCTCGCAGAATTGGATTTAAATGTACATAGTCTGTATAACTAGAAGTCCGAGATGAAGTAAATTGTCAACTGTCTGTTATTAACTGATTAGTTTTTCAGAATTTTGTTTTTTTTCGTATTCACGTTCCCTCCGTATTCTGAGAATTTGACAGTAATGATCTGAGTGCGCACCAGATGCCTTTGCTGTTAATTTCACCTTGTATATATATATTTATTCTTCCTCAGAATCCGTAGAGTGCATGAATACAGATCGATCGATCAATTCCATCCATATTGTACAATGATTTGATCTTATAGTTTGTAATGCATTACGTTAAAAGTGATTACGTTAACACCCATTACGTAAAACTCATTTTGTTAACATCCAGTATGATACCATCCATTAGTTCTAAGTTATATATGAATTTGTTATTGTATAGAATCAGCCCAGAACCACCTGCCTGTTCAGCCTATAGGTAGTAGTGTATGTCGAGACGACATACGTAACATGACCGAGCAGTCAGCATAGTTACTGATCCCTATGTTCTATAGCATATAGTATCATCCATGTGCTTTAGATAGGAGATCCCTTTTAGGCTTGTGACTTTTGTGACGTCACAGGATGCGCATGTGCACGGTCGTACCTCTGCCTCCCCCTCAGACGGCGTGTAGACCTAGACAGGCGAAGACAGGCAGAGGCTGGGCTCCACGTTCATCATCACAGTCTGACAATATATGTTACCATCCAACAAGTGTGTCTACCTTCAACCCTCGATATCTCCATTAAGAACCCCTACGATACATGCACATCATTTGAACACCTTCAAAAACACCTTTGAATAGTCTCAAACACCATTTGAGTACTCCCAAATACACCACTGAATACTATTAAAACACCACTGAATACAGTCAAAACACCACCAAAATCACCATAAATTATGGTCAACATCACAGACTAACACCCATTTTCACACAAATCCCCTCAAATCACTATAACCAAGACGATTACCAATTTCTATGAGTACACTCATCTCCAACTAAGATATAACATGAGCGCAAAAAAACATGAACACAATCCAAACACACACGAACACTTACAACAGAATCACCTCTTTTCGGGATCTCTAGTTCGACAACAACGCCCACAATCCACAACACCCACATCCTACAACACCCACAACCCACATCACCCACAACACCCATAACAACAACCCACAACTTATAACCACTTTTTCGGCATCACTAGTTCAACAACAACACCAACAACCCACAACACCCCACAACCCACATCACCCACAAAAACAACCCACTTATAACATCTTTTTTGGTATCTCTAGTTCGACAACAATACTCACAACCCTCATCACTTACCAATTTATTCAAAAATTTTCCTCTTTCGGTACAAATTTTTCCCATTCTTTTTACTGAATCTTAAATGTAATACACATTCCTCCCTACATTACTAAAATTCTAATAAAATCCTCTCCATACCCATCTCCTTGTATCCACATAAATTGATATTATACTCACAACAACTAATCATCTCACTACCCAACTACTGCGACATGTTTCAACACCCTCCATTCTTTTCCAATATATCATAACTTTTCACTTCTATAATTTCTTTTCAAATATTCACACATTACCTTTGTTTTCAGCAAAATCCCCCCATATTTTATTAAATTTCTAATACAACCCTCCCCATACCCCTCTCCATCTCACCCACATTTCTTCATATCCATTCACCCATCTCCCAAGACACCTCTTCAGAACACACACAAAAATCACATTTCACACGCACAAATGCATCTCATCACCCATCTCAAATCCACTAAAATCACCGTAACCAAGATATTCACAAAATTCTATGACCACCTAACACACACACACACACACACACACACACACACACACACACCTCACTTTACTTTAAGCACCTTCAAATCACTCTCATACATCATCATTTGAGACCACCTTTTCTCAATATCTCTTAAGAAATGTTCTCTCATCCACAACCTTTATCATCTCACTACAGAACAACCGAAAGATGTCTTCGAACACTCTCATAAATCATTTGATTACTCACAAAAAACACCTTTGAAAATTTCCAAACAACACTGAATCACTTCCAAAATTTCATTTTTGAATAATTTCTTCACATCCACTCACCCATCTCCCAACACACCTCTTCAGAACAAACACAAAAATCACATTTCACACGCACAAATGCATCTCATTACCCATCTCAAATCCACTAAAATCACTGTATCCAAGATATTCACAAAATTCTATGACCACCTAACACACACAGACAACTCACTTTGAACACCTTCAAAACGCTCTCATACATCATCATTTGAGACCACCTTTTCTCAATATTTCTTAAGAAATATTCTCTCATCCACAACCTTTATCATCTCACTACAGAACAACCCCAAGATTACTTCGAACACTCTCATAAATCATTTGAATACTCACATAAACACCTTTGAACATTTCCAAACAACACTGAAGCACTTCCAAAATATCATTTTGATTACTCCCAAATAAGATTTGTCATCTCTAATTTATCTACACTTACACATTTCATTAACTGAAATTTTACAACTCACCCACCATACTACTCCCTCAGTCTCCAGACTTTACAACATTATCACAAAAACTAACTCAGACACTTATGACATGAGACATTTTACCAAAACTAACACAAACTCACCCACACACACCACACTTTACTTTGTACAACGCCAAAAACAACATCAATTACCTTTGATTACTCCAAAAACATCATTTGAACACATTCAAAAACATCAACAAACTCCTTTGAATACTCCCAAAACACCACTGAATACTACCAAAACAGCACCGAATACTGTCCAAACAACACTAAAAATCACCAGAAACTAAGATCAACACCACCAACTAACACCCATTTTATAGAAATCCACTCAAATCACTATAACCAAGACGATCCCACTCACCTCATACTATTATATAACATGAGCGCAAAAAAAAAAACATTCTCATAAATCATTTGAATACTCACAAAAAAACCTTTGAACATATCCAAAATACACCGAAACACTTACAACAGGATCACCACGAACTGAAAACATAACATGTACACACACACACAAAAATAAAAAAAAAATAAGACTTCCATCAACTATCCTCAATGACCACTCACCTCAAAACCACTAAGATCGCAGAAAACAATCATTTTTATAAACATTCGCACAAAAAAATCACAATCACCAACTCCATACAATATCTAATACACTCCCCTCACTATCACCAACACATACCTGCACAGATAGGGATACCTCCCATGACATCACATTCCATCCTGTGTTTACTTGGCTATCAGATAGGCTAAAGATAGGCCGTATAATTCACTCTGAGGAGGATATCAATGAACTCCAGGACGATTTGAACAAATTAATGTCTTGGTCTGAAAAATGGCAGATGAAGTTTAATGTGGATAAGTGTAAGGTACTTGCCCTTGGTAATGAAAATAACCCTCGAAGCTATAATCTAGGTGAAGTATAGCTTGGTCATACAGAATGTGAAAAAGACTTGGGAGTCATGGTAAGCAGAAATCTAAAGCCAAGACAGCAGTGCCTTAGTGTGCGCAACAAGGCCAACAGATTACTTGGATTTATCTCAAGAAGTATAAGTAACAGAAGTCCAAAAGTTATTTTACAGCTCTATACATCACTAGTGAGGCCTCATTTAGATTATGCTGCTCAGTTTTGGTCCCCTTACTACAGGATGGACATAGACTCATTAGAGAACATACAGAGAAGAATGACTAAAATGATTTACTGTATAAGGAACCTCCCGTATGAAGATAGACTTAAAGCCTTAAATCTCCACTCTCTGGAGAGGCGTAGAATGAGGGGAGATATCATTGAAGTGTATAAGTGGATGACGGGCATAAACAAGGGAGACATTAATAAAGTACTGAGGGTGTCGAACCAGGTAAGAACCAGGAATAATGGATTTAATTTGGATAAATTTAGATTTATAAAGGACATAGGTAAGTACTGGTTTTCTAACAGAGTTGTAGATGCGTGGAACAGTCTTCCCAGTGGGGTGATAGAGGCTAGGACCTTGGGTAGCTTTAAGAAGAGACTGGACAAATATGTGAGTGGGAGGGGCTGGGTTTGATTGGTGTCAAGGGGTACGGGAGTTATTTCTTGAGTAGCTTTAGGTAGATGTCGTTTTGATAAGGACCTGCCTCGTATGGGCCAGTAGGCCTTCTGCAGTGTTCCTACATTCTTATGTTCTTATGTTCTTATCAGCGACGTCACACCCAAACACCTTGTTTCAACCTGTTATATCTCCAATATCGAAGATCACCACATTCAAGACGTTTGCAAAATTCTATAACCCCACCACTAAGATCACACATTTTTTTGTACACATTCTCTTAAAACATCATCAAAACGAAGATCACTAAAACTATCTCTACTTTTACTAAGATCACATAACATTTTGTCTTCTCTAACTCACCCACCAATTTACATTCTCATTCATACTTACACATTTCATTAACCGAAATTACATCTCATCCACCAAACTCCTCCCTCATTCTCCAGACTTTACATCTTTAGCACAAAAAAAAACTAACTCATACACTTATGACATGAGACATTACCATAACTAACACACTAACTAACTTTGAACCAACTCTGAACAACACCAAAACACCACTGAACATCTTCAAAATATACTCTGCACATCATTTGAACACCTTCAAAATCAAAATCAAACACCTCTGAATACTCCCAAAACACTACTGATTACTACCAAATCACCACTGAATACTACCAAAACACCGTCATAATCACCAGAAACTAAGTTTAACATCACCAGCTAACACCCATTTATAGAAATCCCCTCAAATCACTATAACCAAGAACTCCCTCCCCATGGGCGCAAAAAAAAAAAAAAAACATGAACACAAACCTTATACACAAACACTTAGTACATGATCACCATCAACTGAAAACATATGTTGTACACACATAAATCTAAGACAACCACCAACAACAAACACCCATATTCACTTACCTCAAAAACCACTAATATAACAGCAGACACTCATTTTTTATAAACATTCACATAAAAAAATCACATTTGACAATATCTAAGCGCACTCACCTCACTTCCACCAACACACGATGGCACACCCCACAGGACCGGCGAGGTCACCTCCAGTGACGTCACACTCCCATCTGTGTTTACTTGGTGGTCAGTAACATCACACCCAACCCACCTTGTGTCAACCTGTTGTACCCACAATATCTAAGAACACTATATCCAAGACGATTACCTGATTTTATGACCCCACCACTAAAATCACAGAAAACGCTCATTTTTATAAACACTCACACAAAAATCACGATCACCAATTCCATATCATGTTTACCATCATCTATCAACACTCATCACCAAGATCACCAAAAATCTAAGATCATGCATCTCAAAACTACTATGATCACTGAAAACACTTACTTTTTAAACATTCGCACAAAAATAAGACATACACAAAAATACCACGACACTTCCACCAACATCTATAACATAACATGAGCACTATGACATATCACCATCACCAAAAAAAAAAAAAATAATAATGCACAGACACCCACAACTTACACATTTCAATCACAAATTTAAGACATGAGACATACACACCAAATCTAAGACATTCACCTCCAACTAAGACATACACATCATAACTAAGACATACACCAAAACCTATACTTGACATATTGACAATAAATATAAGACATAAGCACCAAAAATTTACCTTGTCATGAAACATTACCAGAACTAAGTCACACACCTCCAACTAATACACAATCACTTTACTAAGTTCATGTTAACTATTCATCAACAAAAAATATTAAGACAATTTACCCAACAAATTTATGTTATAATCATCAAAACATAAAATTGTTTTACACATTTTTTTCTCAAACTGAATATTCATACCAAATTTTTTTCATTTCTCATCTATGTTACATATCACATTTCTCATCCACGTCATCCCTAAAACATCCTTCCTTATTCATCCGTATGTCTCCTAGAGATATTTTATCCCGAAGACCCATCACGACGTAGGAACCAGAGTGTGGTAGGTGGTGTTGGAGTAGTGATGGTTGCTCTGGCTCCTACTTCGTGATGGGTCGTCGGGATTAAAACACATCTCTAGGTGATATACGGATGAATAAGAAAGGATGTTTTAGGGATGATGAGGGTGAGAAATCTGATAGGTAACATAGATGAGAAATGAAAAATGTGGAATGAATATTCAGTTTGAGAAAAAAATGTGTAAAACAATTTTATGTTTTGATGATTATAACATAAATTTGTTGGGTAAATTGTCTTAATATTTTTTGTTGATGAATAGTTAACATGAACTTAGTAAAGTGATTGTGTATTAGTTGGATGTGTGTGACTTAGTTCTGGTAATGTCTCATGACATGGTAATTTTTTTTGTGCTTATGTCTTATATTTATTGTCAATATGTCAAGTATAGGTTTTGGTGTATGTCTTAGTTATGATGTGTATGTCTTAGTTGGAGGTGAATGTCTTAGATTTGGTGTGTATGTCTCATGTCTTAAATTTGTGATTGAAATGTGTAAGTTGTGGGTGTCTGTGCATTTTTTTTTTTTTTTTTTGGTGATGGTGATATGTCATAGTGCTCATGTTATGTTATAGATGTTGGTGGAAGTGTCGTGGTATTTTTGTGTATGTCTTATTTTTGTGCGAATGTTTGAAAAGTAAGTGTTTTCAGTGATCATAGTAGTTTTGAGATGCATGATCTTAGATTTTTGGTGATCTTGGTGATGAGTGTTGATAGATGATGGTAAACATGATATGGAATTGGTGACCGTAAATGAAGAAAACATGTCTATAAGAACGTATAAGAGAAAATTTTAGGTATAAACCATTTCATTGTTATTTTAAAAAGTCCAGCTCAGTCCGTAAATTATACCATTGAGTTTGAACAAAATAACTCATTTCCTTTTCTAGATGTTTTAATTATTAAGTGGAACTATGATTTTTAATTTTAAATAAACAGTAAACCAACAAATAACTTTTCTTATATGCACAATTATTATTCTCATCATGGCAGAGTTAAACTTCCTGTAGTTTCATCAATTCTTTGAGAGATTTGCATATTTCCAGCCCAGAGTTCATTGATGAATAAATCTTGAAGATTTATGAAATAGCCAATGATCTAAAATACACAAAACACTTAATTGATCAAGCTTTAAAAATTTCTGGAAATAGTTTTTACAACTCAAAAAGGGACAACCAACATTATTCAACTAAAAATATTTTGGTTCTCCCTTACCATGAAAACTTGGTTGATATGCCTTATATATATAAGAATTTTAATATCAAAGTTATATTTAAAAATCTTAATACGGTAAAAAAAAATTGACAAAAAACTGCTCACAAAAATGCTGACGAATGAGTTTGCAAAATTCCTTGTAAAATTAATGATTAAGTTTATTAATGTAAAACTGATATAAGTCTTGAACTAAGATTAAAACAATATAAATATTGCATTAGAAGAGGGAAATATTCCAGTGCTCTCTTTATATGAGAGATTTTAACCATATAATTTATTAAAAAAAAACTGAGAATAATATACCTAACAGATCCATGGTCGAGAGAAATAAAATAAAATTAAATTTCATAAAAAATAATTTTAAATAAAAATGAATATTGCTTTAGGATCATATAAACTTGATGCATTTATAATTCATAACAATTTTGGAGAAATTTCAGATACATTAGACAAGGTTAAATGTTAAAGCTTGAGTAGAATAAAAGTTGTGTTTGACAGCGCCTTGACTTCTTATATATCTTCATAAAAAGGTCAGGTGTTGTAAGTTGACTACGAGGTGTAATTCCGTTCTTATTTACCTTTCTCTTGATCTTTTATTTTTACAGTTTCTTGATAATGTGAGAAATCAGAAAAATGCTTGGAATTTCACTATTTTTTTCTAAGTCTTTATCTTGCATATATATATATATATATATATATATATATATATATATATATATATATATATATATATATATATATATATATATATATTATATATTTATATATATATATATATATATATATATATATATATATATAAATATAAATAAATATATATATATATATATATATATATATATATATATATATATATATGTATATATATATATATATATATATATATATATATATATATATATATATATATATATATATATATATATATAAATATATATATATATATATATATATATATATATATATATATATATATATATATTTATATATATATATATATATATATATATATATATATATATATATATATATATAGGGAAGTACCACCTCTATGGCTGGAATGGGGACCCTCATCCTCAGAGAAGACAATAAACGTACCTCAGAGAAAACTCAAGGTTCTCCCCGGAGCTGTTTGAATATTTTCTTCTCCTACCACGCCTATAATTGATATTCTAAGTGGGATTTTTTCCCCATGATCCCAAGGTCTCTGATCCCACTGGGACAAATTGATACTGTTGGCTTATGTCCCTGTACTTGCTGATCTTGTACTCCTCCCTGTGGTCAGCAGCTCCTCCCTGTCGCCCCACACTGTGATGGATATAGGTGTCAACCAGTGTGGACACAAAGGTATAGTCCCTTGCTAAGAGCTTAGGATAGATGGTGATCCCGTCGGGGGAATTTGCTGGGTTGTGGGTACTGTTGGCTGCTAGTGATCGGGGCTTCCTCTCGGCTGGGCATCCAGCTGTAGCAAGGGTTCTCTTAACGATGTCGTTGACCTCATTGTGTCTTGTATGCCAGCCCTTAGTTTTGGAACAGTTAAGACCATATAGATCGTATTGGTCTGCTTGCGCTTTGCCGCAAATAAACATATATTCTGTGTGAACTGGGGCAGCAAGGCACAGAGCCACTGCAATACGGAGGGTCTTAGGGTCGAGTCGTGTTCCCATTGCCGATACGGGAACTGTTTGGAGGAAGTCCCCGGAGTGACGTGCGCTCACAGCCTGGAGACGGGTAATCTCCCTATCTGATGTTGCAGCCCTGAGCATGTTAGCAAGCACTTTTTCAGCGATCGGGCCGTCCCAGCTTGACTGTTTGTGAGCCAGTGCTGCAGTAGGGTTTGGTGCTGGAGCAGCAAGAGTCTCCCATTCAGTGATGGCACTGGCATAGCTAGGGTCTTCTATTCCTGCTGAGTCACTGAGGCTATCAAGAAGAATTTGTCTTATCAACTCGTTTGATGCTATGGAAGAGGATAGGAAAGCTGATAGAACAATCTGGGAGGATCTGCGTACTCCTAGTCCTCCAAGCCCGACCGGAAGTGAGGCTTGCAACCACTGTCCATCTTCAAGGAAAAGATTCAATACACTCTCTAGTATGGTCTTAAGGAGAGAGTCATATTCCTTGAGTTTTGGACTGCTGAAGGCTGGGGAGCATCTCAGAAAGTAGGTAAGTTTTGGAATTGACAGGCACCTGGTAAGTAGGTAGAAGGCATCATGTGTGTCAGTGTCTTTCAAACTGTTTTCCATCGTCCAGAAGTCTGAGACTTTCTTTTCTAGGATCAGATCGATGGCATTGGACCCAAGAGGAGCACCAAGGAGAGTGCTATTGGCTGGATCAATGGCTCGTGCTCCTGGTAAAACGGCGCTAATATTCTGGATCATCTGTTGATTGGTAGAAACTATTTCACATTTGGAGGAGTTTAAAGAAAGGTCCAGGCTTTCTCCCATGTCTTTAATTTTACTGATGTCCTCTAGGAGAGATTCTGTTGTGCCAGCTAGGATACCATCGTCCAGGAACCAGATATTGAGCTCGCTGGAGAGTGCTTCTGTGACTTCCTTGATGACCAAACAGAATAGAAAAGGGGCGAGAGGGTCCCCCTGTTGCACGCCCTCACATGAGTCAATTTCATGGTCCCCAAACAATAGTCTGGAAGTCACACTATAACACGATTCTGTAAAGGGATAAAGGGAAGGGAAGTTTTTATAAACTTCTTGGAGAGCAGCAACCCTTCTGACTGAGTTGAAAGCATTGGCAAAGTCCAATTTGACCAAAGCTTTTTCATCGGACATGTTTTTGATATATACTCGTGCTGCGTGGGCAGCTGCTTCACAGCCCTGTTGAACGCTGAAACCGAGCTGAGTTGGTTTCAGCATTGCAGCAGCCTCTTGACTCACCCTTCTTACTGCAGCCTTGGCGACTAGGCGCAGAAGGGTGTTACCCACTGCAATGGGCCTGATTCCGCCATCCTTTTCCGGAGGGCACACAATGAGGCACCAAAGAAAAGGGGTCTGATGGCCTCTACGACACTGCCAGCCAGGCACAGGTTGGAAAATTTGGTGAGTTCAGACAGCAGCCTCTCTGAAACCTCACCAAGTGCTGGACTGAGTATTTGTTTTAAATGTTGAGGCCTTAAACCGGTGAAACCTCCTGCTGAACCCAGTGGAAATGACATAGCAGCTTTATACACATCCGCATCCTGTAAGGTTAGATGTTCTTCGCCTGCTGCAATGTCAGGGAGGTCAATGTTGGTACTGAGAGCCCTGGGTGGATGTTTGTCCTTTAGAACTTGCGCCGTGCTGACGTCCTTGGGAGCGATGGTATCCTCACTGGTTATAAGCCTCAGAGCTCCAATAGTATTACCCTCTTCTATTTTTTTGCTAATTTGGGCTGATTTTTGAGGCGTCGGGTGTCCTGTTGTTGGCATTTGCCCGGCGGGTGTTTGTCGCCCTAGGGAGGAGACGGACGAGGTTGTCATCCTTTGGAAATGCATTTATTGCCCTAATAACATGTGTTGCTAGTGACTTGTCCCTCCTTGGTGGGACAGCCAAACAGGCATTGCCAAAAACAGCAGGTTGTGCCAGGATCTGTTGTTTGAAGGAGCATCGTTGACTTTCTTCAGAAGATTAGTGAATTTGCTAGCAGCTTGAGGGCGAGCTGCTTTTGGGATGTGTGTCAGAGTCATTTTGGATGTTAATTTGATTGAAGATTTTAGGTCCTCTGTAGAAGTGAAGTCACTGTAGCTGTCAGCCCTGTCTGCTGGGGAGGCTGTTGGTTGTTCTCATTTGGAGCTCTCCTGGAGCCTAGACATCCATTGTGTGCACGGATGTTGCCAGTTGTGGGATTGAGTGCACATTCCCTGTAGCACACCCGGCAGATGCCTCGTGAACGATAGCTTTGGCTCTGTCGTGAAGATTCCTGGGAACCCGCGACTACTTGTGACATTGCTGATATCGTGGGGGTGGGAGGGCGCCAGCTGTGGGTTGACGGGTGAAGGACAGCATGGATGCATGGGGGATATACAGGTAGTAGGTTGCTAGACAACAACCACCCAGGGAGGTACTACTGTCCTGCGAAGTGTGTGTGCAACAGAAACCTGTAACTGTTTTACATGATGGTAGGATTGCTGGTGTTCTTTTTATCTAATATAGAGACTCGATAACAGATATATCTTGATAGTTCTACTTACACGTACGTCACACTACACAGGCATGCACATGCATATATATATATATATATATATATATATATATATATATATATATATATATATATATATATATATATATATATATATATGTATATATATATATATATATATATATATATATATATATATATATATATATATATATATATATATATATATATATATATATATATATATATATATATATATATCTTTCAACACATCGGCCGTATCCCACCAAGGCAGGGTGGCCCAAAAAGAAAAACGAAAGTCTTTCTTTTTAAATTTAGTAATTTATACGGGAGAAGGGGTTACTAGTCACTTGCTCCCGGCATTTTAGTCGCCTCTTACAACACGCATGGCTTACGGAGGAAGAATTCTGTTCCACTTCCCCATGGAGATAAGAGAAAATAAACAAGAACAAGAACTAGAAAGAAAACAGAAGAAAACCCACAGGGGTGTGTATATATATGCTTGTACATGTATGTGTAGTGTGACCTAAGTGTAAGTAGAAGTAGCAAGATGTACCTGAAATTTTGCATGTTTATGAGACAGAAAAAGGACACCAGCAATCCTACCATCATGTAAAACAATTACAGGCTTTCGTTTTACACTCGCTTGGCAGGACGGTAGTACCTCCCTGGGCGGTTGCTGTCTACCAACCTATATATATATATATATATATATATATATATATATATATATATATATATATATATATATATATATATATATATATATACACAGCTAGGTTTTTCTTCATTTTACTTAATATTTCTTGTTCTTCTTTATTTCCTTTATTCTCTATGGGGAAGTGCAAAAGAATCTTTCCTCCCTAAGCCATGCGTGTTGTATGAGGCGAATAAATTGCCGGGAGCAATGAGCTAGTAGCCCATTCCCCTGTAGAAAATACTAAACAATAGAAGAAGAAAAATTGTGATGTTTGAATGTGCATGGATGTAGTGCGGATGATAAGAAAGAAATGATTGTTAATGTTATGAATGACAAGAAGTTCGATGTCTTGGCTCTAAGTAAAACAAAGCTGAAGGGGGTAGGCGAGTTTCAGTGGGGAGAAATAAATGGGATTAAGTCAGGAGTATCTGAGATAGTTAGAGCTATGGAAAGGGCAGCAAAAATTTTGAGGGATCAGGTATGGAAGGAGAATAGGGAATATAAATGAATAAATTCAAGGGAGAGAGGAGTGTAGAGGAGAGAGAGAGATTTTGGTAGACGTTAAACGTTAGACGTTAGAAGTTAAAGTGAGAGAATAACTGTGGAATGGGACCTAAATGCTAAAGTAAAAGAAACATTTAGGGAGGGTGTGGTATGTAAGGTATGGGTGCCAGGTGTAAATGATAATCGGGGCCCCTTTGATTGAACTTTCTTCAATCAAAGGGGTTTAGTTATAGGTAATAAGTATTTTAAGAAAAAGAGGATAAATAAGTATACAAGTTATGATGTAGGGCATAATGACAGTAGTTTGTTGGACTACATATTGGTAGATAAAAGACTGTTGAGTAGACTTCAAGATGTACGTGTTTATAGAGGGGCCACAGACATATTGCAGAAAAGAGGAAGATATCCAAGCAAGTTCATTCCCAAAGGATGTCTTCACTGGAGTGAGTGAGGGAGGGAGAGAGAAGGGTACAGGAAGTGCCTCCAGGCACAACAATGCCCCCAGCCAGAAAGACTAATATTATAGCATTTGAAAAATCGCACAAGCATTGATATTGTAATAGCTTAGACGAAATTAATGTAGCAATAATAAAAAATTCGGTCATATTCTGTTATGATATCAATAACTTTAATTTCCATAAATATATTGTCAGTAATATAGAAGTCACTGGCAATTATGGGGTAGCCTTCCATGGGACAGTGTGTCAATTTAAAGTAACGAGAAAATGGTAACCTTTAAATGGAAGACTTATAAAAGTAAAGGAAATGGTGCTCATTAAAATAAACTCATTTAAAGAGGGAGGCATCTGTAATAACATATAAGATGGCCACAGTTGTTCAACCCACATTTTACTGACACAAACTCTGGTTCAACCTTCAGAAACTGCAGGAAAAATAGGCCCTAATTCCTCCATGTGCACACTATTTAACTAAAAATGCATCTAGTTTGAACAACCCATCACTGATATTGTATAATGAATGCCTATCATCCTTAATAATTGCAGAATTTACAATATTCCTTTCAAGCCAGGAGGAACAAGGGACGATGACTCTTGCTTCCCGCCAATTTGCCGGGTTATTACAAGCTCTAATGTGGTTGAAAATCTCGTTCAACTCCTGTGCTATACGTGTCGAATAACGGTTCTGGAAGATTCTCACCTTCAATGGTTTTCCCGTTTGTCCCAAATAGGAGAGACTACAGCCGTTGCAACCAACTATTAAATTCACAGTCGAGAGCGCAGAGGACTCTAAACTTTCATTCTTAGATGTGTTACTACACCGGGCTGATAGAAAGTTTAAGTTTACAGTATATAGGAAGGCCACCAATGTGTGTTCATACATTCACTACTATTCCAACCATGAGACTAGAGTCAAAAGGTGTGTAATTCTTACTTTGTTTCTGAAAGCCTACAGAGTGTGCAGTCCGGAGTTCCTAGATGAAGACATTAGGAAAATATTTGAGATTAGTATGAAACTGCGATATCCTAAGGTGTTTGTGGAATCTGCCTTGCTGGCAGCTAAGAAAACTTATTATAGAACAGAACCTAGGATAACACCTCAGACCAAGAATGTGCTGGTGTTAACACACACAACAAGAATTATCTATCCTGCTGAATGCTCTTAGATTTAATATACAAGTAGTATTTAAAAATTCACGGACTGTTAGAAGCATTCTGACAAAGAATTCACCCCAACAATGTGTTGGTAGTGTCTACAGAGTTGGTTGCACCAGTTGCAAACTCTAATATTTGGGACAAACAGGAAAAGCATTGGAAGTGAGAATTTCCGAGCATTGTTATTCGATATGTATAGCACAGGAGTCGAACGCGATTTTCAACCATATTAGAGCTTATAATAACCCAACAAATTAGCTGGAAGCAAGAGTCATCTTTCCTTGTTTCTCCTGGCTTGAAAAGAATATCGTATTGTCGGCAATTATTAAACATGATAGGCATTCATTATACAATATCACTGACCGGTTGCTCAAATTAGATGCGTCTTTAGTTGAGGCAATAGTACACAGTCTAAAATTGGGCTCTCGTATGAATGCATTAGATTGTCTTAAATGTAGTGCCATACCAAGGAATTAGTGCCTATTTCTCCTGCAGTTTCTGAAGGTTGAACCCGAGTTTGTGTCAGAATTATGTGGGTTGAATAACTGTGGCCGTTTTTCATGTTAATACAGATGCTTCCCTCTTAAATGAGTTTATTTTAATGAGCCCCGTTTCCTTTACAAAACTTTTGAAGGTCTACCCCTTAAAGGTTACCATTTTCTCGTCACTTTAAATGGACACACCGTTTTGTGGGAGGCTACCCCATAATTGCCAGTGACTTCCATATCACTGACGATATGTTTATGTATATAAAGTTAATGATATCATACCGGAAAATGACCGATTTTTTTATTAATGCCACATTAATATCATTTAGGCTATTACATTAATGCTTGCGGGATTTTTCTAATGCTATAATATTCATCCTTCTGGCTGTGGGCACTGTTGTGCCTGGGTGCACTTCCTGTATCCTTCTAATTCCCTCAGTCCAGTGAAGACAGCCCTGTCGGAACGTACTTGCTTGGACATCCTCCTCTTTTAGCAATTTTGCAAGCTCCTAATGATGTGTTGATTGCAACATGAAAGGCCTAGAACTATCATTCTACTCTCCCCGTGGTTGTTTTGCATATATACATTAGTAGTACTGATTTCTACAGAGCGGTCTTCTACAGAGCTGTCTCCCACGGTACGGTCTCCACGGTACGGTCTCCTCTGAGCGAACTCCTTTTCAAACCTTTATGCTAATGACCTTGACCCCACCCACGACCCCCACCCATGACCCATCCCTGACCCCACCCATGACCCCACCCACGACCCCCACCCACGACCCCCACCCACGACCCCCACCCACGACCCCCACCCATGACCCCACCCATGATCCCACCCATGACCCCACCCACGACCCCCACCCACGACCCCCACCCACGAATTCCACCCACGACCCCCACCCACGACCGCCACCCATGACCCCCACCCAGTGGCTCCTCCCGAAAGGCCTTCTACAGAGTGGCTCCTACCTCTGAGCGGACTCCTTCCGAGCCCCCCGCGCCCTCGCTCCCGCCCGCGCCCCTCGCACCCGCCCTCGCGCCCGCCCGTGCCTTCTGCTACGCCTTCTGCAGCGTCGTCCGGATCGCCCCCCGCCCCTCGAATTTTTTTCCGATTTTTTTTCAAATTTTTTTTGAATTTCATTTTCTTGTGCTCTCCATCTCCTCGGATCAAATTTTTGAGGTTCCCCCTCCCACTTTCACCCCTATCCCAATTTTTTTTTTAATTTCATTTTCTTATGATCTCCTCGGATCAAGTTTTTTGGATTCCACCCTCTGGGGATAAGCATTCAAAATGGACACTCACTTTCACCCCAAATATTCCTCCTCCATCTCCTTGGATCAAGGTTTTCTCGATAATACAAAGACTCCATCTCCTTGGATCAAGGTTTTTTGGGTTCCCCCCTCTGGGGGTAAGCATTCAAATGAACTCCCACTTTCACCCCAAATTCCCTGCTCCAATTCCTCGGATCAAATTTTTCTCGAAATCAAAGTCTCCATCTCCTTGGATCAAGGTTTTCTCGATAATACAAAGACTCCATCTCCTTGGATCAAGTTTTTGGATTCCCCCCCTCTGGGGGTAAGCATTCAAATGAACTCCCCCTATGAGCATGGTACTTTCTCTTACTACAGGTCTAAACAAGTGTGACGTCACCCCACCTGTGTTTACTCGGCGGTCAGTGACGTCACGTGATGACCTCACACATACAGGCTGAATCTTGTCGACTTCCCTATGTCAGTGACGTCACGTGATGACCGCACACACAGGCTGAATCTTGTCGAGCAGACATTAACTTAAAATGCAGGATAACACTATTTATTATACAACCAATGCATTTCATATACATCCAACAAAAAAAAAATTC
This sequence comes from Cherax quadricarinatus, assembly GCF_038502225.1. NCBI lineage: Eukaryota > Metazoa > Arthropoda > Malacostraca > Decapoda > Parastacidae > Cherax > Cherax quadricarinatus. Next base: position 58,123,096 of record NC_091301.1, on the reverse strand, counting down.
ATTGAGAAAAGGTACAATTCATTGACTAAAATCAACATACTTTTCTCTTGAAGAAATTCTATGCATTTTTTTGTTCTGGATCTTCTTCGTCGTCACCATCTCAGCATTACAAATTTCATATACAACATAGGGAAAACATTTTCGCTCTTAACCCAGGATAACCCAAATAGTTCCACATTTTTTTCGTTAATACCCACAACAATCCACAATTTCTTTACAAAAGATTCACTCTCCTCATGTCTAGACATTTTTCTCGTTTTAACTATTTCATCTCAGGTCACTCCCCACGAAGTAACCTTCTCTCTCTCCTTCTCCCCACCCTCCCAAACCCTCACACTCCCACCAACACCTCAAAATTTTTACTCATAACCCACAATTTTTCTCGTTTTAACTATTTCATCAGAAAAAGTCACCACAACACTTATAGCCACTTTTCGATAAATTCACTAGTCGGAATTTTACATATTACGAAGTTAATACGCACACACACCTTACTTTACTTTGAACACCTTCAAAATACTCTCATAAATCATTTGAATACTCACAAAAATACCTTTGAACATTTCCAAACAACACTGAAACACTTCCAAAATATCATTTTGAGTACTCCCAAATACACCACTGAATACTACTAAAACACCACTGAATACAGTCAAAACACCACCAAAATCACCATAAACTAAGAAGAACATAACAGACTAACACCCATCTCAAATCCACTAAAATCACTGTAACCAAGATATTCACAAAATTCTATGAACACCTAGCCCACACACACGCACACACACACACACACACACACACACACACACACACACACAAACACACACATACACACACACACACACACACACACACACACGCACACACATACACACACACACACACACACACACACACACACACACACATACACACACGAAAAAAAAAATGGGTGGCCTTAGAGGACGGAAAACCAGAGATCTGGTAGACGAACCAGGGAGGAAAGACTAGGAGTTAGAGCTCCAAAAAAGGGAGGAAGAGTGGGGAAGGAAGATAGTAGAGCTTGGTAAGAAAATGGAGGAGCGGATAGCTGAAGAGTGCAGGAAGTGGGAAGTACAGGTCTTAGCAGCAGAAGCTAGGATACAGTGCTTAGAAGAGAAACTGCAAAGCCTGAAACAGATTAGAGAGACAAATGACAATTCAGATGTGACATCAGGAAATTCAAAGTCAGGCGCAGACAAGGGGATGGTAAGCAACAACGGAGACATGCCGTACACGAAGGCCCTATCAGACCCACGTGGGGCCAGGGAAAAGACGATGAGCACACTAAGATCAAACGACAGGTCCGAAGACAATGAAGGTTTGCTATATGCAGAGATTCTAACAGCCAACTGCAGTAGCAAGGGACAGCTGGTCAGGAAAGACAGTTCACTGAGAATAGAAGTTTCAGATATGACAGGGACTGAAGGCAAGAACATGTCAATGGAAGGAAATAAAATGCCTCAGAGGAAGCAGATGGAGACTCAGTGGGAGGAGGAAAGGGCGAGGTCAGTTTTTGTGTACGGGCTCCAAGAAGCCAAGGGGGCCAACTTTGAAGAAATAAAACAGGAGGAGAAAAAAATGATTGAAGGCATCATGAAAACAATAGGGGAGGGCAATATGACCCAGGTGACAAATTTTCAGAGAATTGGGTGGTTTGCGAGTGGAAGGATACGGCCTGTCAGAGTAACTTTCAAGGAAGAATAAGTTCGAACCAGGATTCTGCAAGAGAAAGCAAGACTGAGGGACAAAGAGGGGTACCAGAGAGTATACCTCGACCGCAACAGAACACAAGAAGAATGGACTACACTGAAAGAGAGGGTACAGAGACGCAAGGAGGAACGAGAAGCAATGAAAATGAGCAGGACCCAGACACAGGAGGAAGGGCAAACACACCCCACAGACTCTCCCACCAAAAGACTCCACCCGCAACATTCCCAACGCAACTGAGCAACCTATACTACAACCCACTCACTGTTCCCTCTGCCACCAACCCCCATATCACAAACCTCACCCCAACAGCTGTCCCTTATGGGCATTCTGACTCTACCCCCATCAACACAAACCCCACCTACACCACAGCCCCATATAGGCCCCCACCAAGGCTCTCGCTCCCCCAACCCTAATATTCTTGCATGACCACAATGATATAAAAGAAACTAAAGGTTTGGTACACAAACGCGGATGGAATAACGAATAAACATGAGGAGTGGAATAAAGAATCAGTGAAAAATCCCCAGACATCATAGCAGTCACAGAAACAAAACTCGCTGAGACAATAACAGACACAATCTTCCCAACAGGATATCAGATCCTGAGGAAAGATAGAAGGAGTAGAGGGGGAGGAGGGGTTGCACTGCTCATAAAACACCAATGGGGATTTGAGGAAATGGAAGGCATGGACATGATTGGAGAAAGAGACTACATTGTAGGTACAATTCAGTCCGGAGAACATAAAGTAGTCATTGGAGTGATGTATAACCCACCACAGAACTGCAGGAGGCCAAGAGAGGAGTACGAAGAAAACAACAGGGTGATGGTGGACACACTGGCTGAGGTGGCAAGAAGAGCTCAATCGAGCAGAGCAAAGTTACTGGTAATGGGCGATTTCAACCACAGGGAGATCGACTGGGAAAACCTGGAGCCACATGGGGGTCCCGAAACATGGAGAGCCAAGATGATGGATGTGGTACTTGAAAACCTCATGCATCAACATGTCAGGGACACAACCAGAGAGAGAGGGGAGGATGAGCCAGCAAGAATGGATCTTGTGTTCACCCTGAGCAGTTCAGACATTGAGGACATCACTTACGAGAGGCCCCTTGGAGCTAGCGATCATGTGGTTCTGAGTTTTGACTATATAGTAGAGTTACAAGTGGAGAAGGTAACAGGAACTGAAGGGGACAGGCCAAACTATAAAAGGGGGGACTACACAGGTATGAGAAACTTCCTGCAGGAGGTTCAGTGGGACAGAGAAATGGTAGGAAAATCAGTAAACGAGATGATGGAATATGTGGCAACAAAGTGCAAGGAGGCAGAGGAAAGTTTTGTTCCCAAGGGAAACAGAGATAATAGGAAGACCAAAACGAGTCCTTTGTTTACCCGAAGGTGTAGGGAGGCAAAAACTAAGTGCAACAGAGAATGGAAAAGGTACAGGAGGCATAGGACCCAAGAAAACAAGGAGATTAGTAGAAGAGCCAGAAACGAGTATGCGCAGATAAGGAGGGAGGCCCAGCGACAGTATGAAAACGACATAACATCGAAAGTCAAATCTGACCCGAAACTGCTGTATAGCCACATTAGGAGGAAAACAACAGTCAAGGACCAGGTGATAAGGCTGAGGAAAGAAGGTGGAGAACTCACAAGAAACGATCAAGAGGTATGTGAGGAGCTCAACACGAGATTTAAGGAAGTATTTACAGTAGAGACAGGAAGGACTCTGGGGGGACAGACCAGATGGGGACACCAGCAAGGAATACACCAACAAGTGTTGGACGACATACATACAGATGAGGAGGAGGTGAAGAAACTGCTAAGGGACATCGATACCTCAAAGACAATGGGACCGGACAACATCTCTCCGTGGGTCCTTAGAGAGGGAGCAGATATGTTGTGCGTGCCACTTACCACAATCTTCAACACATCCCTGGAAACTGGGCAACTACCTGAGGTATGGAAGACGGCAAATGTAGTTCCCATTTTCAAAAACGGAGACAGAAAAGAGGCACTAAACTATAGACCTGTGTCATTGACGTGTATAGTATGCAAAATTATGGAGAAGATTATCAGGAGGAGAGTGGTGGAGCACCTGGAATGGAACAGAAGTATAAATGTCAACCAGCACGGATTCACGGAAGGCAAATCCTGTGTCACAAACCTTCTGGAGTTTTATGATAAAATAACAGAAGTAAGACAAGAGAGAGAGGGGTGGGTTGATTGCATCTTCTTGGACTGCAAGAAGGCCTTTGACATAGTTCCTCACAAGAGATTAGTGCAGAAGCTAGAGCATCAGGCGCATATAACAGGAAGGGCACTGCAATGGATCAGAGAATACCTGACAGGGAGGCAACAACGAGTCATGGTACGTAATGATGTATCACAGTAGGCACCTGTGACGAGCGGGGTCCCACAGGGGTCGGTCCTAGGACCAGTGCTATTTTTGGTATATGTGAACGACATGACGGAAGGGTTAGAATCAGAAGTGTCCCTGTTTGCAGATGATGTGAAGTTAATGAGCAGAATTAAATCTGATGAGGACCAGGCAGGACTTCAAAGAGACCTGGACAGACTGGACACCTGGTCCAGCAAATGGCTTCTCGAATTTAATCCTGCCAAATGCAAAGTCATGAAGATAGGGGAAGGGCACAGAAGACCACAGACAGAGTATAGGCTAGGTGGCCAAAGACTGCAAACCTCACTCAAGGAGAAAGATCTTGGGGTGAGTATAACACCGAGCATGTCTCCGGAAGCACACATCAATCAGATAACTGCTGCAGCATATGGGCGCCTGGCAAACCTGAGAACAGCATTCCGATAACTTAGTAAGGAATCATTCAAGACACTGTACACCGTGTATGTCAGGCCCATACTGGAGTATGCAGCACCTGTTTGGAACCCGCACTTGATAAAGCACGTCAAGAAACTAGAGAAAGTACAAAGGTTTGCGACAAGGTTAGTTCCAGAGCTAAGGGGAATGTCCTATGAAGAAAGATTAATGGAAATCGTCCTGACGACACTGGAGGACAGGAGGGTCAGGGGAGACATGATAACGACATATAAAATACTGCGTGGAATAGACAAGGTGGACAAAGACAGGATGTTCCAGGGAGGGGACACAGAAACAAGAGGCCACAATTGGAAGTTGAAGACACAAATGAGTCAGAGAGATAGTAGGAAGTATTTCTTCAGTCATAGAGTTGTAAGGCAGTGGAATAGCCTAGAAAACGACGTAGTGGAGGCAGGAACCATACACAGTTTTAAGACGAGGTTTGATAAAGCTCATGGAGCGGGGAGAGAGAGGGCCTAGTAGCAACCGGTGAAGAGGCGGGGCCAGGAGCTAGGACTCGACCCCTGCAACCACAAATAGGTGAGTACACACACACACACACATACACACACACACACACACACACACATACACACTATTACAAAAAAAAGTATTTTTTAAAAATGTTAAGTTTTACTCCTTTTGTAATAAAGAGTTCGGGATACCTGGAGGCTACCTGGAGGTTATTCCGGGGATCAACGCCCCCGCGGCCCGGTCCATGACCAGGCCTCCCGATGGATCAGGGCCTGATCAACTAGGCTGTTACTGCTGGCCGCACGCAGTCCAACGTACGAGCCACAGCCCGGGTGATCCGGCACTGTCTTTAGGTATCTGTCCAGCTCTCTCTTGAAGGCTGCCAGGGGTTTAATGCTTGATGGGAGGCTGTTGAACAGTCTTGGGCCCCGGACACTTATGATGTTTTCCCTTAGTGTACCAATGGCGCCCCTACTTTTTATTGGGGGAATTTTGCATCGCCTGCCCAGTCTTTTACTTTCGTAGGGAGTGATTTCTGTGTGCAGATTTGGGACCATTCCTTCCAAGATTTTCCAAGTGTAGATTATGATATATCTCTCCCTCCTGCGTTCCAACGAGTACAAGTCAAGTGCTTCCAAGCGTTCCCAGTAGTTAAGGTGCTTGACAGAACTTATACGTGCAGTAAAGGATCTCTGTACACTCTCTAGATCTGCGATTTCACCTGCTTTGAATGGAGATGTTAATGTACAGCAGTATTCCAGCCTAGAGAGAACAAGTGATTTGAAAAGGATCATCATGGGCTTGGCATCTCTCGTTTTGAAAGTTCTCATTATCCATCCTATCATTTTCTTTGCACGTGCGATCGTGGCACTGTTGTGATCCTTGAAAGTGAGATCCTCAGACATTACTACTCCCAATTCCCTTATATTATTTTTCCGCTCTATTGTATGGCCGGAGTCAGTAGTATACTCTGTTCTAGTTATTATCTCCTCCAGTTTTCCATAAAGGAGTAGTTGGAATTTGTCCTCATTGAACATCATATTGTTTACCGTTGCCCACTGGAAAACTTTGTTTATATCTTCTTGGAGGTTAACCGCGTCCTCAGCAGATGACAGCCTCATGCAGATCCTAGTATTATCCGCAAAGGATGATACGGTGCTGTGGTGTATATCTCTGTTTATGTCTGATATAAGGATAAGGAATAAGATGGGGGCGAGTACTGTGCCTTGTGGAACAGAGCTCTTCACTATGGCAGCCTCCGATACATAAATATACACATTAAAATCAATTAATCTTTAATATTATATAAAAATCAACTTTCTTTGGTCTAGAGGTATTTGAACTAACATCTGATAATATATACATGTTACAATAATAAATTATAATTAGCATTTTACTAAAATAATAAATAATAATTCGTGACCCTACACAGGGTACAACTCTCTTGACACTACTGTGTCACTATATATATATCTCTATGCTAAGATAATAAATTAAGTAACATTTAAAATAATAAATTACAATCAACTGCGTTTCTCACGACACTTATCCGAGTTGTGTCACTTGACACCCTTTTCTCCGTGTAATACACACACTTTCGCAACCGTGTCACACTTGACACCCTTGTCTCTGCGTCACACTACCCGCATAGCGTCTTTGTCGAGGCCAGTCACATGACACTATTCAATATACACTACAACCATGCCATCTTCATTGTCACACGACACCCTTTTCGTCTCAGTGTTCCACTACGGTCCTGTAGCATATCTCAGTGTTCCACTCCATCATACTTGCTTAAGTGTCACACTACGGACCTAGCCCAGTTCAGTGTAACACTCCAACCTTATCTTCATGTAATGTCCCACCAAACAGCATCCGATGACTCCGGCCCACAGTTGACCAGCGTAGACGGTGAGTCCGCAGACATCACCGGTAGTCCAGTAAATCCTCTCCAAAGCCGGTTGACACACCGCTAGCCGAACACCATGCTGCCAGCTCACTGAATGCGGCCGTCAAGTAACTGAGGCCAACAGACTCAGTGAGCTGCGGTGAGCGGTTCTTCTAACGCCAGTAGATGGGTACGATTAGGTGTTCAGGTACCTACTGCGTAGATGCGTACCGTGAGGTGCTCAGGTACTTAATGTTTCTAAAGCCAGTAGATGTGTACCATTAGGTGTCCAGGTACCTACTGCTTAGATGCGTACCCTGAGGAGTTCAGGTACTTAATGTTTCTAAAGCCAGTAGATGTGTACGATTAGGTGGTCAGGTACCTACTGCTTAGATGCGCACCGTGAGGCACTCAGGTACTTAATGTTTCTAAAGCCAGTTGTACCATTAGGTGTCCAAGTACCTACTGCTTAGATGCGTACCCTGAGGAGTTCAGGTACTTACTGCTTACATGCGTACCGTGAGGTGCTCAGGTACACAATGTTCTAAGGCCGACTCAGCAGTCCCCACAATGGGTTTGATGACGTACCCAGTGGTACTGCCGGCCGGCAGGTTAACTATTTAACCGCTAGCTTGGGCGGGGGGCGTCACACACACACACACACACACACACACACACACACACACACACACACACACACACACACACACACACACACACACACACACACACACACACACACACACACACACACACACACACACACACACACACACACACACACACACACACACACACACACACACACACACACTTTTCTCAATATCTCTTAAGAAATATTCTCTCATCCACAACCTTTATCATCTCACTACAGAACAACCCCAAGATTACTTCGAACGCTCTCATAAATCATTTGTATACTCACATAAACACCTTTGAACATTTCCAAACAACACTAAAACATTTCCAGGACAACATTTTGAATACTCCCAAATAAGATTTATCATCTCTAATTCATCTACACTTACACTTTTCATTAAATTACAACTCATCCCCCAAAACTCCTCCCTCATTCTCCAGATTTTTACAACAGTATCACAAAAACTAACTCAGACACTTTACTTTGAACAACACCAAAAACACCATCATTTACCTTTGAATACTCCAAAAACATCATTCGAATACCCCCAAATCACCACTGAATACTCCCAGAACACCTTCCTAAATACTCTTGCACATCATTTGAACACCTTCAAAAAAACCTTTGAATAGTCTCAAACACCATTTGAGTACTCCCAAATACACCACTGAATACTACTAAAACACTTTTTTCTCGTTTTAACTAATTTCATCAGAAAAAGTCACAACAACAACCCACAAATTATAATCACTTTTCAGCAACTCTAGTTCGTCAACAACACCCACAACCCACAACAGCCACAACCCACAACACCCACAACCCACAACACCCACAACCCACAACACCCACATCCCACAACACTCACAACCCACAACACCCACAACAACAACCCACTTATAACATCTTTTTTGGTATCTCTAGTTCGACAACAATACCCACAACCCACAACACCCACAACCCACAACCCACAACCCACATCACCCACAACAACAACACACTTATAACGTCTTTTCGGTATCTCTAGTTCGACAACAACACCCACAACCCACAACACCCACATCACCCACAACCCACAATTTTTTTCTCGTTTCAACTAATTTCATCAGAAAAAGTCACAACAACAACCCACAACTTATAACCACTTTTTTTCGGCATCACTAGTTCGGCAACAATACCCACAACCCGCAACATTCACAACCCACATCACCCACAACACCCACAACCCACAATTTTTTTTCTCGTTTTAACTAATTCATCAGAAAAAGTCACATCAACAACCGACAACTTATAACCACTTTTTCGGCATCACTAGTTTGACAGCAACACCCACAACCCCCAACACCCCACAACCCACATCACCCACAAAAAACAACCCACTTATATCATCTTTTTTGGTATCTCTAGTTCGACTACATTACCCACAACCCTCATCACTTACCAATTTATTCACAATTTATTCGATAAAAATTTTTCCCCTTCTTTTTACTGAATCTTAAAATGTAATACACATTCCTCTTTACATTACTAAAATTCTAATAAAATCCTCTCCATACCCATCTCCTTGTATCCACATAAATTGATATTATACTCACAACAACTAATCCCACTACCCAACTACTGCGACATGTTTCAACACCCTCCATTCTTTACGAATATATCATAACTTTTCAATTCTATAATTTCTTTTTAAAATATTCACACATTACCTTTATTTTCAGTCAAATCTTCCCATATTTCATTAAATTTCTAATACAACCCTCCCCATACCCCTCTCCATCTCACCCACATTTCTTTACATCCACTCCCCCATCTCCCAACACACCTCTTCTGAACACACACAAAAATCACATTTCACATCCACAAATGCTTCTGATCACCCATCTCAAATCCACTAAAATCACTGTAACCAAAATATTCACAAAACTCTATGACCACCTAACACACACACACACACACACACACACCTCACTTTACTTTTGAACACCTTTTCTCAATATCTCTTAAGAAATATTCTCTCATCCACAACCTTTATCATCTCACTACAGAACAACCCCAAGATTACTTCGAACACTCTCATAAATCATTTGAATACTCACATAAACACCTTTGAACATTTCCAAACAACACTGAAGCACTTCCAAAATATCATTTTGATTACTCCCAAATAAGATTTATCATCTCTAATTTATCTACACTTACACATTTCATTAACTGAAATTACAACACATCCACCATACTACTCCCTCAGTCTCCAGACTTTACAACATTAACACAAAAACTAACTCAGACACTTATGACATGAGACATTTTACCAAAAATAACACAAACACATATCTGTTATATCTCCAATATCTAAGATCACCACAATCAAGACGTTTACCAAATTCTATAACCCCACCACTAAGATCACACATTTTTTTGTACACATTCTCTTAAAACATCATCATAACGAAGATCACTAAAACTATCTATACATTTACTAAGATCACATAACATTTTGTCTTCTCTAACTCACCCACCAATTTACATTCTCATTCACGCTTACACATTTCATTAACCGAAATTACATCTCATCCACCAAACTCCTCCCTCATTCTCCAGACTTTACAACATTAGCACAAAAAAAAACTAATTCACACACTTATGATATGAGACATTACCATAAATAACACACTGACTAACTTTGAACCAACTCTAAACATCACCAAAACACTACTGATCATTTTCAAAAAATACTCTGCACATCATTTGAACACCTTCCAAAACACCATCAAACACCTCCGAATACTCCCAAAACACTACTGATTACTACCAAATCACCACTGAATACTACCAAAACACCGTCAAAATCACCAGAAACTAAGTTTAACATCACCATCTAACACCCTTTTTATAGATATCCCCTCAAATCACTATAACCAAGAACTCCCTCCCATGGGCGCATAAAAAAAAGCATGAACACAAACCTAATACACAAACACATAGTACATGATCACCATCAACTGAAAACATATCTTGTACACACATAAATCCAAGACAGCCACCATCAACAAACGCTCATATTCACTTACCTCAAAAACCACTAATACCACAGAAAACACTGATTTCTTATAAACATTCACACAAAAAATCATATTTGACAATATCTAAGCGCACTCACCTCACTACCACCAACACACGATGTCA